>NC_058090.1:25919898-26219898 GCF_014858855.1 Bufo gargarizans | reverse complement strand
AGTGTTAAGCGCCAATTTCTGTGATCCGTCAGGTCCTCACTTAACTTTTTGTTTCTCTCGTGTCAGTGACTGATGCAGCAGCTTGGACTCCGCAACCTCAGCCTTAATTTTACGAGCCTAGAAGCCGCAAGATCATCTCGGGCATCGCACCAGCAAATGCCACTTTGGGTTTTATGGATTTTAGACTTTATTTCACGTTAAATGTTTTATATTCTTGCGGTTTTCAGTACTTCTAATTTTCCAGACTTTATTATCTATAAACTTTTTGTGCCGATTTCAGACCTCAAACTTTATTATAAAAAGTGAAAACCGTTCTAAATACACCTAAAGATTATCACACGTCCACTGAATGCAAGTGAATTGTCCGTTTTTAATCCTTTACTGATCAGCAGAAGGTCTTGGTTTTAGCTCCTGCTGCTTTCTCCAGCCCAAGTCACCCAGGTACGAGCTCCAGCAATCTAATGACAGATTTGCTTCACAGCGAGCGTCCACAATTCAACCCAGTGTGAACAGGTTGCATATTGTCTGCTGATCGTTATAGCAGTCGGAGCTATGCCTGATACAGAGCTCCAAATCCCCTGCATACACGTCATTGAAAGGGAACCTGTCGCCATGAAAATGCAATGTAAGCTGGGGGCAGCATGTTATAGAGCAGGAGGAGCTGAGCAGACTGATTATATTCAGTATAAGGGAGAGTTCACATCACCGTTTCATTTTCCATTCTTCTGATCTGTCGGAACAGAAAAAATGGATCCTGCACATTTGGTAGAGTTGAGCGAAGCGAGATTCAGATGCTTAATCCAAAGTCACTTCGCTCAAAACTGCGGAATAATACTGTATGGAGATCAGTCTCCGTACAGTACTAGAATGTATTGGCTCCCATGAGCTGAAGTAAGTTATTCACAAAGTGGCGCGGAATAACTTTGGTGGTAATTTATTTTTATTAAAAATAAATAAATTTAAGTGCAAAACCGCTTTACAACTTGAAACCGAACTCTGCTTCAATTCTGACTAGTACCTTAGGGACCGAAGCAGAGTTCGGTTTCAAGTTGTAAAGCGGTTTTGCACTTTAAATTTTTTTTTTATAAAAATCAACTACCGAAATTCTTCAACGAAGTCATGGGCTTTGTGAATAACTAACTTTGTCTCACCGGAGCCAATACTGTCTAAGGCCCCATTCAAACATCCGCATTTTGCGGAACGTATTGCAGACCTATTCATTTCTATGGGGCCACACGATGTGCGGCCCGAATCCGGAATTGTGGACCCGCACTTCCGGGTCTGCAATTCCGATCCCGAAAAAAAATAGAACAAACTTGTCCACAAAAGCGGTCAAGAATAGGCATATTCTCTTAGTGCCGGCAATGTGCGGTCTGCAAAATGCGGAACGCACAATGCCGCGGTCTTTGTTTTGCAGATCCGCAAAACACACATGGATGTGTGAATGGACCCGAATACTGTACGGAGATGGATCTGCACAATGCTAGACTGTGCGGAAACCCCTCCCCCCAAAAAAAACTGGTAACAGAAATAAGAGAATGGCACAACATGGAGTCATAAGAATACATATTCCAGAATTGTCATTTCCTGCGGAATTTAATTATTTTCTAAGGCTACATTCACATGACAGTGAAAAATGGCCATTTTCAGAACCATTGCAGTCTATGGGGCTATTCACATGGCTTTTTTTTTTTTATTAAGTCAGTGAATAACACCCATCTAATGGCCGTTAAAAACGGGTCCACTTGTGCAATATGGCCTTTAAGGGGTTAAATAACTTTATTTATCTTATCCAATGGCAACTGCAGAGGCAGTCACTTCTGTCTTGATTCCGAAGGACCTGCACTCAAGTGTGATGATGTCATCTCGCTTGTGCACAGGTCCTCAAGAGAGGAGCGAATGCCTCTGCGCGTGCAAGTGGCTGAGGTGAGTTGTTTTTTCCGGCTAAAAAAAACTTTACAGCTGATGACCAGTATGGGGAACATTTATACATGCGTCAGGGGTTGGAATTTTATTTTAAAAAAAAAAAGCCAGTGAAATTCAGCCGATCATGGAACAGATGCGAAAATGGCCAGGAAAAACGGACAGTCTGTTGTGTGAATAAGGCCTAAGACGCCCTCCACCTTCATTGATGCCAAATAAAACTTGAAAAAAACTTATCAGAAATTCTATTTGTTACTCAGAGTAAATGCTCCCACTGACCCCCAATATGAGATACAGCCCCCTTCTAGCACCGAAGAGGCTTAAGAACAACGGACCGGAGAACATCTTCATAACAAGCAGCACATAATATGGCAACGTCAGCGCGGAACGGACTGAACAAGGCAAAGACGGGAAACGTCAGACTTTGGGAGAGAAGGGAAGGCACTCGCATCCTGGCTGGCACAGCTATTAGAGCAAGCGAGGCCCTGGTGCCATGTCCTGGCTGCTCTGCGCCATCCTCAGAGGGGAATCTCCATGCTGGTATATGGTTCACAACGTAACGCCACATCTTTCCGGCAACTGGAATAGAAACATCGACTCCTGCTCTGAATAGATCAACCCCCGCGGAGAAGGGATTGCACATGCTTCCATGTAAAGCTGATCCACTCGACTCCCGCCTTCTCCGCAGGACGCGCTCTTCTCTGGATTTGGATGCTTCCTCTTTGCGATTCTGCAGGAACAAGTGTTCCCGGGCTCCACCCGCTGGCAGAGGTGGAAGGTCGTGCAATCGTGCTGCCATCAGTGCGGCATGTGGACACATTTCCATACAAATAAGCTGCAGAAGAGAGAGAGCATGTGAATGAACGTGCAAACGGGAATTAGTGTGTTACGGTCTAGAGGTGAAGTCTCTCAGCCTCCCCTGCTTGTTCAGTGTCTGCCAAAAAACTTGCTATGGTGGTTTGCATTCAGTGAAGTCATTTTTACACCAGGTACCGTACAATCGGGAAATAACAGGAGCTCGGCTGTTCAGGGGGCTTGGACGCACTGGTTTTAGTGGTAAAATGTTAGATCCAGGTATTAGCTGAGCGTCTTTAGGAAATACTAATTTTTCTTTGCTAATGGCCTTTTTGTTAATTAGGTGGCATTTTTCTTTATTCCAGGCTTCTTTAACGAAAAAAAAAATTTGGGCCAGCTTTGGGACTTTTTGAATGCCGGTGTGCCTAAATTTAGGTGCACTCAGCATTTTTACTCTGCTCTTAACACCGGGGAGGCAGAGCCATCAGCCCCGGCAAATTCACAAACATTTACAGCAGTTTCCTGGCATAAACGACAACTGAAATCTACTTCACCGAGGGGCTTAAGCAGACTTCAATCTAGGCTCATGGAATGCCAGAAAATGTGCTTCCTAATAAATAAAACATCCTCCAGCAGCGCAGGGGTTATCAAAGACCGGCATAAAATGCTGGCCTTTAATAAATGACCCCCACTGTGTGCAAAAATAAATAAAAAAAATGCAAGTGGCAAAAAAAAAACCACAGTGCTCATTCTATTGTTGTCTAAGGCTGGGTTCACACGGGCGTCACGTTTTGGCTCCGGATGCGTCCTGGTGCATTGCGGCAAACCCGCGCGAGTAGGTACGCAATTGCAGTCAGTTTGGACTGCGATTGCGTTCCGTTGTTCAGTTTTTATCGCGTGGGTGCAATGCGTTTAGCACGCGCATGATAAAAAACTGAATGTGGTACCCAGACCCGAGCTTCTTCACAGAAGTTCAGGTTTTGGTTAAATGTAGATGTTATTATTTTCCCTTATAACATGGTTATAAGGGAAAATAATAGCATTTTTAATACAGAATTCTTAGTACAAGGTCAATTGAGGGTTGAAAATAAATAAAAATAAAAATTAACTCACCTACTCCAATTGATCACGTAGCTGCCGGTCTCCTGTTCTTTCTTCTGGACCTGTGGTGACGTCACTTAGCGCATCACATGATCCATCACCACGGTGATGGACCACGTGATGTGACGTCACCACAGGTCCTTTAGCCGGCAGCTCATGATTAAAGAAGTAAGAAGAGATCGGCAACTACACGATCAAGAGGAGGAGGGGAGTTAATTTTTTTTTTTTTTTAACCCTCAATTGACTTTCTACTATGCATTCTGTATTAAAGAATGCTATAATTTTCCCTTATAACCATGTTATAAGGGGAAATAATACAGTGAATAGACTGTCATCTTAGCAACCATGCGTGAAAATCGCACCGCATCCGCACTTGCTTGTGATTTTCACGCAGCCCCATTCACTTCTATGGGGCCTGCGTTGCGTGATAAACGCTGAATATAGAGCATGCTGCGATTTTCACGCAATGCATAAGTGATGCGTGAAAATCAACTCTCAAGTGCACAGCCCCATAGAAATGAATGGGTCCGGATTCAGTGCGGGTGCAATGCGTTCACCTCACGCATTGCACCCGTGCGGAAATCTCGCCCGTGTGAACTCAGCCTAACAGGTTAAAAACCACCAAATTTATATGAGCAAGGATCCTAAGGCTACTTTCACATCAGCGTTTTTGCTGGATCCGGCAGGGTTCAGCAAAAACGCTTCCGTTACTGATAATACAACCGTCTGCATCCGTTATATTATCTTTAACATTGCCAAGATGAATCCGTCATGAGCTTCACTGAAAGTCAATGGAGGACGGATCTGTTTTCTATTGTGTCAGCATGCTGTGGTTTGCTCTCCGGTATGAGAACGTAACGGAATGCATTTTGTAGCGCTCCGTTCTGTTCTGTTTTGTCCCTATTCATTGTCAATGGGGCCAAAACGTAACTGAACAGAAGAGTTTGTAACACTAGTGTGAAAGTAGCCTAAGCAGAATAGTGAGTGCAGCTCTGTAGTATAATACAGGATGTAACTCCGGGTCAGTACAGGATAAATAATGTATGTACACAGTGACTGCACCAGCAGAATAGTGAGTGCAGCTCTGGAGTATAATACAGGATGTAACTCAGGATCAGTACAGGATAAGTAATGTATGTACACAGTGACTGCACCAGCAGAATAGTGAGTGCAGCTCTGGAGTATAATACAGGATGTAACTCAGGATCAGTACAGGATAAGTAATGTATGTACACAGTGACTGCACCAGCAGAATAGTGAGTGCAGCTCTGGAGTATAATACAGGATGTAACTCAGGACCAGTACATAAGTAATGTATGTACACAGTGACTGCACCAGCAGAATAGTGAGTGCAGCTCTGGAGTATAATACAGGATGTAATGAAGGATCAGTACAGGATAAGTAATGTATGTACACAGTGACTGCACCAGCAGAATAGTGAGTGCAGCTCTGGAATATATTTTGGCTTTCCAGACACGTGACAATAGAGCTGTTTTCTGCCATTATACTGGGGACATCTGGCTTGGTCTCCTCACCTGCAGTCATCCCCTCCTGCACTGACCACATAGTGATCCGCACTGGTAAATCGTATGTTCGTCACGTGGGCTGAATGCCCCAGAAACCGCTTATGCTTTGTCTGGACACAGAAGAAACAGACTGGTTACAATGGAATTCCTGCTCCACCCTCACAGTATACGACACTTGCACTGGAAAAACATTTACTTACAAATTTCTCAGGACAGGGGAAGTCGAACAGTTTGACCATTCCAAAGTCATCACCCGTAACCAGGCTAATTCCTGAGTGAGAGACGCAGGCGCATGTCACATCTGACTTCTCATTATGTCTGGACCAGATTCCTACCACCTCCTCGCCCAGGACGCTGCAAGGGGAAACAAACAAAGGAGTGACAGCCTACAGGGTACAGTGGCTGAAACCTGATGTCCCACTGCAGTTCCATCTCTGTCCCCCAGGTTGTGATAAAGCTACAGTGTCCAGTGCCGCATGTATAGCACATGTCATGAGTGTAATGCTCTGGGGAGGACAACATACACGCAATGTATTTCATGGAGCTGCCGTCATACTAAAGACCTACCCTCAGAAAAGTTCATCAATATCAGATACGCAGTTGTCCGATTCCTGGCATATCTAATGTACTTTGCCGCGAAAAATGTTTCATCAGATCTCCCTACCCCTGAGTGCGCAGGCTCCCACAAATCATCAGTTGCAGTTCATCCTTACCGCAGAGCTGAGTGCTGGATACCGAGCTCACCACATAGTAGAGCTGAACTGCAACTGATGATTTGTGGGTGCGTGCGCACTCAGGGGTAGGGAGATCTGATGAAACATTTTTCGCTGCAAAAGCTCTATACCCCTAATTGCGCACGCGCGGTGTGCGAAGTACTTCTATTGCGGCGCTGCAATAATTCTTTGCTAAGCCGGTGGATGTGCGCTTGCGCAGCGCCGCTCACACCCTCCTCCAGCTGATTCCTTGGCGGCCTCGTCACTTCCGGTATAGACTTTTGGCAAGGTATAGAGATTTGGCAGAACACCCCCTCAAAGCCTGCTCTTCTTGCTCCTCCTCCCCCCAGCCACCATCCTCCTCTGACTCCTCTTCAGACTCCTGCTGACTTGTCTCAGATGGAGTTGCCCCCCCCTTTGAATTCATCCAGCATTGCGACTTCCTCATCTTCCTGCTCCTCCTCGACGGCTTGATCAATGACACGACGCAATGCACGCTCCAGAAAGAAGGAGTAAGGTATGATGGCGCCCTGGCTGCGACTGACCAGTTTGGTGATCTCATCAAATGGTTGCATGCGTCGCGTATGAGCAGCCACTGGTGCGGTGAAAGGAAACCAAGCTCCCAGAACCTGTCCTGCTGCAGAGTTCGTACAGGTATTCATTAATGGCACATTGCTGCTGGAGCAGCCTATCAAGCATATACAAGGTGGAGTTCCAGCGCGTCGGGCTGTCACAAATCAGACGTCTGACGGGCAAGTGGTGTCGCCGCTGAACGTCAGCAAGGCGAGCCATGGCCGTGTAAGATCTTCTAAAATGGCCAGAGATTTTCCTGGCCTGCCGCAAGACGTCCTGGACCCCGGGTATTTGGCAATGAATCGCTGCACGACTAAGTTCAGGACTTGTGCCATGCACTGCATGTGTGTCATTTTGCCCTGTTTCAGCGCGCTCAGCAGATTGGCACCGTTGTCGCACACCACTTTACCAACTGTCAAATTGAGCGGGGTTAGCCACTGATCGGCCTGTGACCGCAGAGCTGAAAGCAGTCCAGGACTGGTGTGGCTCTTGGCTTCCAGGCACAACAGCCTCAGCACAGCATGGCAACGTCTCACCTGGCACGTCGAGTAGGTTCTGGGGAGCTTGGGGGGCGCAGCGGAAGAGGCGGTAGTAGTGGAAATGGAGGAGTCAGCCGAGGAGGAGACCGAGGATGGAGTAGGAGGAGGAGAAGAAGAGGCAGGTCTGCATACAATCCTTGGCGGTAACACCAAATCCACACGGGAGCTACGGGTTGCATGCTTGACGACCGTCAGAAGGTTCACCCAGTGGGCAGTAAAAGTTATGTACCTTCCCTGCCCGTGTTTGCTAGACCACGTGTCTGTGGTCAGATGTATCTTGGCACCGACACTGTGTGCCAGAGATACATTCACTGGGAGAAATATTTTCTTTCGGGGACCTTCCATTGCGGTGTGCCAATGGCCACAAATTTTCTAAAGGTCTCAGAGTCCACCAGTTTATATGGCAGCAGTTGGCGGGCTAGCAGTTCCGACAAGCCAGCGGTCAGCCGTTGGGCAAGAGGGTTATCCGGCGTCATCAACTTTTTACGCTCAAACATTTGGGCCACAGAAGCCTGCCTTCTGCCAGATGAACCGGACGATGGCATGGTGGAAGGTGGAGGACAAATTGGAGGAGAGAGGAGAAGAGGCAGGACGTGCAGCGCCGGGAGTGTGTCTTTGTGAGTTCTGACGACGTTGCTCCCACTAGGCTTGAAGATGGGAGGCCAGGTGCCTTCTTAAGGCGGTTGTCCCGAGGTGAGTGTTGGGCCTACCGCGACTTATGCGTTGACAGCACAGGCTGCAGATGGCAACACAATTGTCAGCAGCTGACACGTTAAAAAAAGCCCATACTGCGGAGCCATGTGCTGGCATCCTGGGAGCGCCAGATGTGACCAGGCATGGTGGATGGCTCGCTCCAGATACATTTGCAGTCTGCTTTTTACCTCCTGTGCCCTGCGAGCTCTGCCCGCTTCTCCTCCTTCTCTGCTGCTCAGTCTCTCCCTTTGAACTCCCCTCTTCTTCCTCTCGTGGACACCCACGTGACGTCTATCGACACGTCATCATCGTCACCTTCACCGCCACTGACATTTGAGATCTTAGAGTAGGCAGCAACAGCGGGGACCTCCCTCCTTGGGCTGATCTGGGTACTGTCGTCAGACCGCTGGGTGGCAGCCGTCACTACCTCATCTTCCTTATCCGTTGTCCAGAATGGCTGCGCATCAGTAAGGTCTGGGAATGGATGGGAAAATAATTCCTCTGACTCGAGTGGAGGGGCTATGGTGGTGGTGTATTTGGGGGTGCAGATACAAAGGATGAGAAGGGTGCAGAAGCGGAAGGGCGAGTGAGCCACTCAACCAACTCTGGTGCGCCCTTTGAAGTAATCGCACACGCCTTCTCCAACTTACCACTTAGGCTCCGGCCTGGTGCACCTGCCCGACCCCTACCACCCCTGCGGAACGGCCTGCCTCTTCCTCTGCCTGTTATTTTCAAAATGACCCTGTGCCTAAGTCCCTAGAGAAGAGCAGTATTTGTGGAAGCAGGTGTATCACAGGACTCAATATTTGGTGGAAACAGGTATATCGAACCCCTTAATCAGTATTTTGTGGAAGCAGGTATATCGCAGGCCTCAATTTGTATTTTGTGGAAGCAGGTATATTAAACCCCTTAATCAGTATTTTGTGGAAGCAGGTATATGGCACCCCTTAATCAGTATTTTGTGGAAGCAGGCATATCGCAGCCCTCAATCAATATTTGGTGGAAGCAGGTATATCAAACCCCTTAATCAGTATTTTGTGGAAGCAGGCATATCGCAGCCCTCAATCAATATTTGGTGGAAGCAGGTATATCAAACCCCTTAATCAGTATTTTGTGGAAGCAGGTATATCGCAGCCCTCAATTATTATTTTTTTGCCACTACAGTTATATCACATTACCCTGTTTATTTGGGGCAACAGGTATATCGCAGCCCTCAATCAGTATTTTGTGGAAAAAGGTATATCACACCCCTCAGTCAGTTTTTGGGGGGACAACAGGTATATCACACCCGTTGCAATTAGTTATTCTAATAGCGTTTGTCCCTCTATATAGCTGCGGTGTCGCAGCAGAACCACACACAACTGCTGCACAATACAAATGTACTATAATATACTTTCTATGTTAGAAAGTATATTATAAGTATATCACATCCCTCAGTATATCACACCTATCGATATCACACCTATACCAGTCCTTAAAAGGACTTTTGTGGCCCTAACAGCCTGTCCCCGCTCCACAAAGCAACCTCTCCTTACACTGGCAAAACACAGAATGTAAAATGGCTGCCAGATCGGGTTCTTTGTTAGGGTGGGTGTGTGTCCATGTGCTGAAACGTCTGAATTGGCTGTCCTGTTCCACCTGATGGATGTGTCATGGGGCATAGTTTGGCGCAATGCAAAAGAATATGGTGCTGGCAGACATCGCCATATGTTCGCATGTTTGGCGAACAGAGAACGCGCAAAGTTCACAGCGAAACGACCGCCGGGCGAACCGCAAGGACATCTCTACTGATGTCTAGGATTATCTAGCAAGAGAGTCTCTAACTACTGCTTTAGCAACATCATCAGTGTGAGGGGGTAGTAGTAGTCAGAAATCCTGTCACTTGCCTGGTCCAGGTGGCCCATGTTATCCGGTCAATCACAGCTTGTTCCGTGAGGAGTTTTCCTGAAGGCACTTCATAGACCAGTCTCTTATAACAACCCGTGGAAACCTGCAAACAGGAAAAAAAAAATCAGAACGGCCCTTTTAAGACATGCCATGGAATTACAACTCATATAGTTGCTGCGGACTGGGCATGCTGGGAGTTGTACACTGCACACCGCTCTTATAAGCTTTGGACGGAGCAGGTTCCCAAAGGGCTGAGGGGTGATATGCCTGACAACCCCATTCCCACAACAGAACTGACACCCGTGTGGTCACAAGTGGATCCACTGTACCAGTCTGTCCACTCCCCCACCCCGTACACGGAACAATCATCGTACCTGCACGTAACGACTGTCGGCAGAGAAGTCTATCTGCAGCACAAAGCTGGGGATGTCTTTGCAGTAACTGATGCGATTCAGCGAGGGCCCGATGGTGAGATCATAGAAATCCACTGCGTTTTCACTGGATCCCACTGCCAGGTAATGAGAGTCTGGGCTGAACCTGGGAATGAACAGAGAAGAGTCAGCTCTTGTGCCCACGCTGATACAAGCCTATGATACGCTGATCTCACCTGATGTCATGGATTGTCGACCTCCGGTCTCTCTTCTTTCCCCAGATCTTTAAGGAAGCCACGAGCAAGATGATGAACTCTCCATTCTTCATCCCTATGGCCACCATATCTCCCTCCGGACTGTAGCAGACGGTGCGAGCCGCGTGGCCCAGATTCACCTTATTAAGCATCTTCTATTAGAAAAAGAATTCCCGTAAAATTAAGAAAAGTTTCGCTGTCGCCTGCTCGCTGTACCGCCGTAGAATTTCATTTTGGATTTCTACCTTGTCTACAATGTCCCATAACCGGACTGTCCCGTCTTCTGCTGCCGACAGGAAGAAGTCTCGGGTCGGATGAGTTGCCAGTCCCCACACGGGGCCGTCCATGTGACCATTAATCAGTATGTTACACGCCGCGTTCTTCTCCCCGACTTCAATGATTTCTGCATTTCGGGTTCCTACCAGAATCTTACCCTGAGGCCAGAGGACAAGGTGTTAAATGTCAGGACTTACAGACCCAGGAGACCCCGGAGCCTCAGACACATCCTGAATATGAAGACAGGCCGTGTGTATCTTACCTTCCCCCTGCACACGGATCGCACGCAGTCCGTCGTCTGGCCGGTTTCTAGCCGGAAGGCACGACATCTTTTCAGCTCTTGGTCCCAAAGCTTCACTGCGCCTCCCTCTTTGGACCTACATGGGGGTTATTAATCCATGACTATCACATAGGACAGAAGAGTGACGTCCACACTAACAGCTGCAGTCTGCAGTACCGTCTATTGCTCCCTGCGGGATAGGTGAACACTAGATATAATCAGGTGTGAGAGAGAGGTTTTTATATATAATGTGTAAATCCTGTATTACCATGATGCCAATTGGAAGTGTCCTCTGACCAATCCTATCAATCTAGTACCGCACCCACTCTTAGTCCTTATTCAGACTAAATTTGGTTGCAGTCACAGAAAACCGTAGGAATACCTGCATCATTGTATGATGTACGACATCTACTGCCCCCAGTAGTAACATCCACACCTGCCCTACCTCAACCAATTCTACCCTACCGTACTCCTAGGTACTTAAACCCTAAAGTCGCTCCTCCCAAAGGTCCAAATAATGGCTCTGATGAACCGATATATCGTCCTTGGTCCCCTAGTGAAAGGTTTGTCATGATAAGTAGAATTCCCAATCCAGAGGACTTACCTATGCCGTTCTGTAGAGAGTGAGCTAAAATACGGAAAGCTCTCTCATGTTGTTGGTGAGATTTGGAAGGTTTAGTCCAATGTAGAGCTGGTGATTCAGCTCTACATTCAGTTCTGCATGGGAGAATCTTAAACGCTGCCTTTGTGGATGGTATTAAGGAAAGTATCTGGAAAGGTCTGGTATTAGCTAGGCCTGAGTGAAGATCACTACAGACCGCCATTTAGTTGCACGTTGCAAAAGGTGTAGAAGCTGAGTTGAATTGAACAAAAGGCCTAAGGCCGTGAATATTCGAATCGTGAATTTTAATCGCGAATATCGCCACTTTGAGAATTGGCGAATATTTTGAATATAGTCATATATATTCGTAATTTTGAATATTCAAGATTTTTGTTTCCATCAGTAACCTCCCTGCTTCTTGCTTGTGGGCCAATAAGAAGGCTGCAATGTCTTTGTCTGAGGTTAGCAACATCCCTAGCAACTAATAGGAAAGCAGCCTACCCCTTACTATATAATAGCTCCAGCACCAACAGAGGCTGGAGGACAACTAAACTCCAGGCTGCAAAGGCGATATAAGCACCTAGTGACCCCACCCAGCCAGGTAGTTAACCCCACAAGCACCAAACAGGGAATTAAGGGGCAGAGTACACACATGCTGCAACACAACACGTTGCCCCTGGCAACCAGCATGCCCGGCTAACGTGTCACGGCGAACAACATCGAGACCGTGACACAGCCGTGACACTATGGTAATTATGCAGTGTTCAGATATGACCATACCAACTGTGGACAGTGGAGATTAGCAGGATGGGAGACTAGTCCTAAGTGTTGGGGATATAAACCAGTGGAGGTTACTTCTAGAGACAGTAAAGGTGAAAATGTATTACAGAGGATGACTATCCTGAAGGGAACACCACCAAACAATTGTAAACATAATGAGTATAATCCTCTGTTCCTGTCCATTAGAAATCCCATCCAACAGGATTTGGGAATATATGGTTTAGGAGCATCGGTAAGTGGCAAAGACCCCCTAGGCAAGAGTTCTTGGTAGTAGTGAGACTGTATTCCCTGATCGGAAGAATCTAGGTTAAATATTTTTGTGGTTTCCCGATTAGGAAGGATAAATAATAATGTGTGTCCCCTAATCAGGCTAGATAGCAGCCGAATATCTTTAAAACTGTGTGTTCCGTAGGATAAGTATTGCTTGGATATTTCTAAGACTATATGAGTCCCGAAGGGTTGATAACGGCTGCATATCTTTAAGACTGTGTGTCCCTATTAGGGAGAATATTAATAAAATATTAAATAAATAAAAATGATCAAAGTTCAACTGCACCTGTGGCTCCTACATCATTACCTATAATTGGCATTAAATATTTGGCCAATTTAAAATTATGAAGACAAACTGGCCATAGAGACAGGATTTTATACAGGCAAGCCACTTGGTGTTTTCCCTCCAGGATATTGTTCTTACATAATCCAGTTAAATTAGACAAGTAGTGACTCTGACGTTTATCAACATGCAGATATCTGGTGGTTATGTGGAGATTTGGAACGCTGACCCAGGATGCAAATAGAATGGATTGGCCAATGTACCCTGATCAAAGTACTGATGCCATTTGTTCTATTTTCACCTCCTGAGTGGGATCAAGTCAGTCAGCAACACAATGTCCAGCCATGACTAAGTAGGTCACTTCCTTTGAGTCTCACATATACATTGATGCCATAGGAGTCCCTAGAAGAGTTCCTGACGAATTTAAAGCTAGGAAGTAGGTTGGAGTAACATCTCTATTATCATCATCAGAGATTCGTGAATTACACATGAAGGGAATAGAGGAACAACTGAGCTCTTCTTCAATGATGACTCTACAGAACCTGGTCCTCGACAGGATTTTAGCGGAAAAAGGAAGGGTTTACAAGATCTTTGGAAGTTCCTGATGCACCTACATTCCGAACAACACTGCCCCTGACGGAAGTATCACCAAGGCTCTGAAGGGACTGTGATGGTTTTATCAAATGAACTGGCTGAAAATTAAAATTGTTTTTTAAAATGTTTAATACATATATGCGCTGTGACCCTGTCGGAGACCAGGATTATGAACAACTATTTGAAGAATGCAATTACATCCTGAAGCAAATAAAAACCTTGTTGATGGTTGCGGGACAAATAGGACAAGGTGAAGGCAAACCCAAAAGGGAGTTGGGGGGACCTGGTGAAGAAATAAGGAAAGTCCAGCTCTTCGTTGTTTAGGGCACTGGGATAGTACCTCACTTTGCCTGTTCACCTTGAGTCTATTTCCCGCAAAAAGAAGGGATTTGTGAGAGATAGGTTTTTATATATAATGTGTAAATCCTGTATTACTCATTCTTGACCACAAGAGGGCAGCTAATTAGCTATGTGAGCCACATGTACATTTCTTTGTCCTAAGATCACTGTGTGGGAAGGGAAGTACTTTCAATGAAACCAACTTGTGTCCTGGTCTCATTGCTAAAGCAGTATGGCGCGCTCATACTTAAGCCTCATGCACACGACCGTTGTTTGGGTCTGCATTTTTGGCGGCTCGGATGCGGACCCATTCACTTCAATGGGGCCGCAAAAGATGCAGACAGCACTCCGTGTGCTGTCCACATCTGTGGCTCCGTTCCGCGGCCCCGCTAAAAAAATATAACATGTCCTATTCTTGTCCGCGGTTTGCGGACTGCAAAAAACTGAACGGTCGCGTGCATGAGGCCTTATACTTCTAGTTGATTTGGCACCACACAAAGAAGATGAAAATCGCTAGAGTGGCGATGACACAGGGGAGGAGGGATGAGTGTATCCACACCGTTACGCCCCTCACTATAACCATGGCTGCACCACTTACGGTCTTTCCTTGCCCCCGGTCACGATCAGCCCGTCCCGCAGGGTGGTGTACATGGTAAACACCGGCCCATTGTGAGCTTTGGCCACAATCCGTGATAAAATGTGGTCCTTCCAGACGCAGACGTCCCCGCTGATTGTACCAGTAAAGGTCAGGTTTCCCTGTAAAAAAAAAAGGAACACAGGCATCCCTGGAGTAAAGCCAAATTTGCCATTCAGGGGGTCCAGGGAAGCTGGAAAAAAGAACAGAAATGATACCCACAGCTCCGAACGCCACAGCCAACATGGTCTGCATCCTGGCATCCTCTATTGAACTCAGCATCCCCTTCTTACTCAGTAGCGCCCTCCCGGCTAGTGTCCAGAACCGCACATGTTTCACCCCCACAGACACAAACTGGGTGTCAGAGTCCGGGCGGAATTCAGCCACAAAAATCCGCTGGTTGTGACCGACTTTACTGGCAAGTTTGGCACCTGGGCAGATAAAGAACCTGGGTGAGATGTAGGAAACCTGCTGCGCAGCACATGGCCGTCCTCTCACACCCAACATTCATTCACCTTATTCCCTCCACAAGTCTACAGTACATCGCCATTCATTCATCCACCTTCAGTAATCCATTGCTGCACAGCGCTCCTCCTATATACCATTCATTCCTGCACAGCGCTCCTCCTATACACCATCCATTCCTGCATAGCCCTCCTCCTATATACCATCCATACCTGCACAGCCCTCCTCCTATATACCATCCATTCCTGCACAGCGCTCCTCCTATATACCATTCATTCCTGCACAGCGCTCCTCCTATATACCATCCATTACTACATAGCTCTCCTCCTATATACCATTCATTCCTCCACAGCGCTCCTCCTATATACCATTCATTCCTGCACAGCGCTCCTCCTATATACCATTCATTCCTGCACCGCGCTCCTCCTATATACCATTCATTCCTGCACAGCGCTCCTCCTATATACCATCCATTCCTCCACAGCGCTCCTCCTATATACCATCCATTCCTCCACAGCGCTCCTCCTATATACCATTCATTCCTGCACAGCGCTCCTCCTATATACCGTCCATTCCTCCACAGCGCTCCTCCTATATACCGTCCATTCCTGCACAGCGCTCCTCCTATATACCATTCATTCCTGCACCGCGCTCCTCCTATATACCATCCATTCCTGCACAGCGCTCCTCCTATATAGCATTCATTCCTGCACAGCGCTCCTCCTATATACCATCCATTCCTGCACAGCGCTCCTCCTATATACCATCCATTCCTCCACAGCGCTCCTCCTATATACCATCCATTCCTCCACAGCGCTCCTCCTATATACCATCCATTCCTCCACAGCGCTCCTCCTATATACCATCCATTCCTGCACAGCGCTCCTCCTATATACCATACTTTCCTGCACCGCGCTCCTCCTATATACCATTCATTCCTGCACAGCGCTCCTCCTATATGCCATTCATTCCTGCACAGCGCTCCTCCTATATACCATTCATTCCTGCACCGCGCTCCTCCTATATACCATTCATTCCTGCACAGCGCTCCTCCTATATACCATCCATTCCTGCACAGCGCTCCTCCTATATACCATCCATTCCTGCACAGCGCTCCTCCTATATACCATTCATTCCTGCACAGCGCTCCTCCTATATACCATCCATTCCTGCACAGCGCTCCTCCTATATACCATCCATTCCTCCACAGCGCTCCTCCTATATACCATCCATTCCTCCACAGCGCTCCTCCTATATACCATCCATTCCTGCACAGCGCTCCTCCTATATACCATCCATTCCTCCACAGCGCTCCTCCTATATACCATCCATTCCTCCACAGCGCTCCTCCTATATACCATCCATTCCTGCACAGCGCTCCTCCTATATACCATTCATTCCTGCACAGCGCTCCTCCTATATACCATTCATTCCTGCACAGCGCTCCTCCTATATACCATCCATTCCTCCACAGCCCTCCTCCTATATACCATTCATTCCTCCACAGCCCTCCTCCTATATACCATTCATACCTGCACAGCGCTCCTCCTATATACCATCCATTCCTCACAGCGCTTCCTCCATATACCATCCATTCCTGCACAGCGCTCCTCCTATAAACCATCCATTCCTGCACAGCGCTCCTCCTATATACCATCCATTCCTGCACAGCGCTCCTCCTATATACCATCCATTCCTGCACAGCGCTCCTCCTATATACCATCCATTCCTGCACAGCGCTCCTCCTATATAACCATCCATTCCTGCACAGCGCTCCTCCTATATACCATTCATTCCTGCACAGCGCTCCTCCTATATACCATCCATTCCTGCACAGCGCTCCTCCTATATACCATTCATTCCTGCACAGCGCTCCTCCTATATACCATTCATTCCTGCACATCTCTCCTCCTATATACCATTCATTCCTGCACAGCCCTCCTCCTATATACCATCCATTCCTGCACAGCCTCCTCCTATATACCATTCATTCCTGCACAGCGCTCCTCCTATATACCATTCATTCCTGCACAGCCTCCTCCTATATACCATCCATTCCTGCACAGCGCTCCTCCTATATACCATCCATTCCTCCACAGCGCTCCTCCTATATACCATCCATTGCTACATAGCCCTCCTCCTATATACCATCCATTCCTGCACAGCGCTCCTCTTATATACCATCCATTCCTGCACAGCGCTCCTCCTATATACCATCCATTCCTGCACAGCGCTCCTCCTATATACCATCCATTGCTACATAGCCCTCCTCCTATATACCATTCATTCCTGCACAGCGCTCCTCCTATATACCATTCATTCCTGCACAGCCCTCCTGCTATATACCATTCATTCCTGCACAGCGCTCCTCCTATATACCATCCATTCCTGCAAAGCGCTCCTCCTATATACCATTCATTCCTGCACAGCGCTCCTCCTATATACCATCCATTCCTGCACAGCGCTCCTCATATATACCATCCATTCCTGCACAGCGCTCCTCCTATATACCATTCATTCCTGCACAGCGCTCCTCCTATATACCATCCATTGCTACATAGCCCTCCTCCTATATACCATCCATTCCTGCACAGCGCTCCTCCTATATACCATCCATTCCTGCACAGCGCTCCTCCTATATACCATTCATTCCTGCACAGCGCTCCTCCTATATACCATCCATTCCTGCACAGCGCTCCTCCTATATACCATCCATTCCTCCACAGCGCTCCTCCTATATACCATCCATTCCTGCACAGCGCTCCTCCTATATACCATCCATTCCTGCACAGCGCTCCTCCTATATACAATTCATTCCTGCACAGCGCTCCTCCTATATACCATCCATTCCTCCACAGCGCTCCTCCTATATACCATTCATTCCTGCACATCTCTCCTCCTATATACCATTCATTCCTGCACAGCGCTCCTCCTATATACCATTCATTCCTGCACAGCCCTCCTCCTATATACCATTCATTCCTGCACAGCACTCCTCCTATATACCATTCATTCCTGCACAGCCCTCCTCCTATATACCATTCATTCCTGCACAGCACTCCTCCTATATACCATTCATTCCTGCACAGCCCTCCTCCTATATACCATCCATTCCTGCACAGCGCTCCTCCTATATACCATCCATTCCTGCACAGCGCTCCTCCTATATACCATCCATTCCTGCACAGCGCTCCTCCTATATACAATTCATTCCTGCACAGCGCTCCTCCTATATACCATCCATTCCTGCACAGCGCTCCTCCTATATACCATCCATTCCTCCACAGCGCTCCTCCTATATACCATTCATTCCTGCACATCTCTCCTCCTATATACCATTCATTCCTGCACAGCCCTCCTCCTATATACCATTCATTCCTGCACAGCGCTCCTCCTATATACCATTCATTCCTGCACAGCCCTCCTCCTATATACCATTCATTCCTGCACAGCGCTCCTCCTATATACCATTCATTCCTGCACAGCCCTCCTCCTATATACCATTCATTCCTGCACAGCGCTCCTCCTATATACCATTCATTCCTGCACAGCGCTCCTCCTATATACCATTCATTCCTGCACAGCGCTCCTCCTATATACCATCCATTCCTGCACAGCGCTCCTCCTATATACCATCCATTCCTGCACAGCGCTCCTCCTATATACCATCCATTCCTGCACAGCACTCCTCCTATATACCATCCATTCCTGCACAGCACTCCTCCTATATACCATCTATTCCTGCACAGCTCTCCTCCTATATACCATTCATTCCTGCACAGCTCTCCTCCTATATACCATCCATTCCTGCACAGCGCTCCTCCTATATACCATTCATTCCTGCACAGCTCTCCTCCTATATACTTGCCACACCGGTGACAGGTTTTAGAAGGTCTGAAAGATTATCTGCACATTAGTGATCTGACAGCCTCTTTTGGTTTTGGTTTCCCTTTGTCTGTGTGTTGCTTGTATGTCCGCACCTCCTGTTCAGGTGTGGATCATGTGACCTTTACCTGCCCCTATTTAGTCTGACTTTACCCATCACTCCTTGCTCTGGTTAGCTTCATTTGTTTTTTGGAAGAGCTGGAGTGTGGTTCTAGTTGAAGTCCTGATCAGCCATCAGCCTCAGAAGTGTTCCGCTTGTCGTGTTTTGTATCCCCCCCCCCCCCACCTTTGTTGTTTACTAGGCCTCAGCAAGACGCTGGTTCCTTCACCAGGGAAGGAGCAGGTAGTCTCTGCCCTGTCATTACCATTAGGGCATCCGAGGGCCACCAGGGTTTTCTAGGTTCCTGTGTATGGGCATCTCTACCATCGAGAGGTGCCAATACGGATAGGAGTTAGGGCCAGGAGCAGGGTTTTATAGGTGGTGACTTTTTTCCTTCCCTAGCGGTGAGGCCTAGTGTCTTTTCACTTCCTTCTTGTTGTCTTTTGGTGTTCTTCCCTACTACATCCGTGACAATACCATTCATTCCTGCACAACCCTCCTCCTATATACCATTCATTCCTGCACAGCGCTCCTCCTATATACCATTCATTCCTGCACAGCTCTCCTATATACCATTCATTCCTGCACAGCGCTCCTCCTATATACCATTCATTCCTGCACAGCTCTCCTATATACCATTCATTCCTGCACAACCCACCTCCTATATACCATTCATTCCTGCACAGCGCTCCTCATATATACAATTCATTCCTGCACAGCTCTCCTATATACCATTCATTTCTGCACAGCGCTCCTCCTATATACCATTTATTCCTCCACAGCGCTCCTCCTATATACCATTCATTCCTGCACAGCGCTCCTCCTATATACCATCCATTCCTGCACAGCGCTCCTCCTATATACCATTCATTCCTGCACAGCTCTCCTCCTATATACCATTCATTCCTGCACAGCGTTCCTCCTATATACCATCCATTCGTGCACAGCCCTCCTCCTATATACCATTCATTCCTCCACAGCGCTCCTCCTATATACCATTCATTCCTGCACAGCCCTCCTCCTATATACCATTCATTCCTGCACAGCGTTCCTCCTATATACCATCCATTCGTGCACAGCCCTCCTCCTATATACCATTCATTCCTGCACAGCGCTCCTCCTATATACCATTCATTCCTGCACAGCCCTCCTCCTATATACCATTCATTCCTGCACAGCGCTCCTCCTATATACCATTCATTCCTGCACAGCCCTCCTCCTATATACCATTCATTCCTGCACAACCCTCCTCCTATATACCATTCATTCCTGCACAACCCTCCTCCTATATACCATTCATTCCCGCACAGCCCTCCTCCTATATACCATTCATTCCCGCACAGCCCTCCTCCTATATACCAATCATTCCTCCACAGCGCTCCTCCTATACACCATCCATTCCTCCACAGCACTCTTCCTATATACCATCCATTCCTGCACAGCCCTCCTCCTATATACCATTTATTCCTCCACAGCGCTCCTCCTATATACCATTCATTCCTGCACAGCCCTCCTCCTATATACCATCCATTCCTGCACAGCGCTCCTCCTATATACCATTCATTCCCACACAGCGCTCCTCCTATATACCATTCATTCCCGCACAGCGCTACTCCTATATACCATTCATTCCTCCACATTACACATTATCTCCCACCCCCTATCTCCTTCACTCCGTACATACCTTCCTGCCATTTCCAGATGGTGACGGTATGTTCTGGGTCCAGCCCCACAGACAGGAGCAGTTTTCCGGTGGCACTGAAGCTGACGGAGCACACGCCCTTGGAGTGAAAGCAGCGCAGTACGGAGAGGGTCTGCTTACTCATTGCATCCCACACATGTATGGAGGGGGCCGAGGCTGGGGATGGCGGGGGATAAGGGACATGGTTAACAAAACAAGATATAGATAAACCCCAACAAGTCTAATACAATTTTGAAAAGGACCCGTATACAATGTGGTATCACAAAAATTACAAAAGAAGCCACGACCAAGACGAATAGAGATGTTAACCCCGTATCACATAGATTACACAACGCTCGACTTACCGGACATGTCCGCTGCATCACCTGAAATCACATAAATGAAATGTCTACTGTAACTATGATTTAGAACAAATAATAACATCACCAACCGGAATATATAAAGTGTAGGTCTTATATGTTTATGTAATTTATCTACCAGCTGGGGCACAAGCTCCGGATCTCCAGATGACCGCCATTTTAAACGGCATGTACAACTTCAGAATGCAGATACAGTTGAATACTATGGCTATGGCATAGCTATAATCACTGGCAAACATTAAGGTGGTGCCAACAGACATTAATATTGAGTTTTCGTGGCACCATTACTGAGTAGAGGGCATTAAGGTGCATCACTACAGAGTGATGAATGGGGGCACTAAGAGGCACCATTATTGAGTGGGTGGGGAAAGAAGGCAGCATTATTGTGTGGAGGGCACTAAGTTGGCACCAAAACTGGAAGGGGCATTTTTAATGCGTATGAGGGAACCAAATGGGGCACTATTACTATGTGGGACCCAAGGAGCCACAATTATTGTGTGGGACACTATTAACATGCTCTCCGGGCAAACTCTTGCTAGACAAATGGGCTGGAGAAGTTGTCAGGGAGGTCTGGGGCAGATGCAAAAGAAAAGATTAACCAAAAATTATTGGTTTATGTGGTAGTTATAGGAGGTGTTGGTGTGGACGTATGATTTGTTCCTTATACAGTGGTATGACTTGGTAAATGTATGAGAGTTACTCAGTGATGATTTTCATTAAAGCTATAATTTATTCTAAAAGTGACTGTTCCAATCTGTACACAGGGTGCTGCCCCTAATGGTGACTGCATCAATCTGTATGCAGGGAGCCCCCTTTAGTGGTGTATATATCAATCAGTATGCAGAGTTCTGCCCCTAGTGGTGACTGTATCAATCAGTATGTAGGGAGCTCCCCCTAGTGGTGACTGTATCAATCAGTATGTAGGGAGCTCCCCCTAGTGGTGACTGTATCAATCAGCATGTAGGGAGCTCCCCCTAGTGGTGACTGTATCAATCAGTATGCAGGGAGCCCCCTTTAGTGGTGAATATATCAATCAGTATGCAGAGTTCTGCCCCTAGTGGTGACTGTATCAATCAGCATGTAGGGAGCTCCTCCTAGTCGTGGCTGTATCAATCAGTATGTAGGGAGCTCCCCCTAGTGGTGACTATGCAGGGAGCCCCCTTTAGTGGTGAATATATCAATCAGTATGTAGGGAGCTCCCCCTAGTGGTGACTATGAATCTGAATGCAGGGAGCTTCCTTTAGTGGTGAATACATCAATCTGTATGCAGAGTGTTGCCCCTAGTGGTGACTGTATCAATCAGCATGTAGGGAGCTCCTCCTAGTGGTGGCTGTATCAATCTGTAAGTAGAGAGCTCCCCCTAGTGGTGACTGTATAAATCTGTTTGCAGAGAGCTTCCTTTAGTGGTGAATATATCAATCTGTATGCAGAGTGTTGCCCCTCGTGGTGACTGTATCAATCTGCAGGCAGCTCCCCCTAGCGGTGGCTGTAACAATCTGCAGGGTGCTGCCCCCAGTGGTGGCTGTATCAATCTGCAGGCAGCTCTCCCTAGTGGTGGCTGTAACAATCTGCAGGGTGCAGCCCCTAGTGGTGGCTGTATCAATCTGCAGGGAGCTCCCCCTAGTGGTGGCTGAATGCAGAATTCTATCATGTAACTCTATGGCGGTGTGTGATGAAGCAGGGGATCTGGTGCACTGTAACGGTGCTTAGTCAGGGCTTAACGTACAAACATACCTACTTGGCCAGTTGCCACTATGTTGGTGAACTTTGGATGCTGGTTGATCGTGAGGCACAAAATGTCATCTGTGTGTTCCTGGTAAAAACTCTGAGATCCTAGAAAACGAGAGAAGACATAAGTGAGAGGTGGAAGATCTTGGGGCGTGCCCCTGTCACCGCGTTAGTATGTTACCTGTGGCGACATTGTACAGGATCCCAACAGAGGCAGCATGGTACAAGATATCAGCACAGTCATTCAGATAGTGCACGTTATTCCGACAGTCTTTACCCCGGTACCCAAACACCAGCTCCAGCACCAGATCCTGCAGGACAATCAAGATCCCATCATGGTCAAAGCAATGGATGATGGGAGTCACCTCTAAACCAGTACAACTGAATATGAACCCATAATGGGTTGCTGCTGTACCTCAATGGGTCTCTTCTTCTTCCCGACGTTATTGGTCTGAAGTTTCTCGGGCGGCGGTAACGCTCTGCTGACGGGAGGCCTGAAACAGAGGACGGAGAGTAAGAGGAGGCCGTCTCACACCCGAGAAAGATCTGCGGAGTGCGAAAGGGCCACGGCACAGACCATAAGACATGATACAGGAGCAGACTGCAAGCTGCATGGACTGGAAGGTCTGTAGATCCCCCCAGTGTCCTCTAGGAGGCAGCACTTGTATGAATGAAAACCGCCTGGTCAGTGATGATGGGTTTTAGGTACGTCGATGGATGTGATGATGGACGGGACACTGAGAGCGAGAGATTTACCTGGAACCTCTACACAGCAGCAGGTAAGAGAAAGATAAGAGTTACACACACGAGGACAGTGAATGGCGGACTCTAGAAATATGAAGACAAGTCAGATGCGTCCAGGAATGCTACAAAGGTCAGTATTAAAGCCGAAAATCCCGGAGCAGTGAAGGTAAACACCCATCGAGGAACCCATGCTCATGTATTTTAGGACAGGTCCCCTTTAAGAGCACAGCTTTCATACAGGTCCCATATACGCAGACCCCAGATTTACAGCCATAGTATGGGGGCGTCAACGGACTTTACAGATTCCCACCGCATTCCGGTAATTAGGAAATGCAAATAAACCCAAAGATGAATGATGGAAAAATATAATAAAAAGCTCGGAGGAGGAGGAGGCAGCAGGAGACACGCACTTAAAGGGGGATCATTGAAGAACACATTTAGAGGGTGTGTAGACTTCTGCAACCGTTTTTATTGCTCTGATGCTAATAATTTAAGAAGATGAGGCAAAACTGCAAATATAATAAATCTCGCACCGCTTGGTGCGTGCAGCTTCTATGCGTTTTTGGGGTGCATTATACATCTGTGTATTATAGGATGTAAACCAAGCTGTCTGTAGATGAGTCTGTCAGCATTCTTTCTATGTCTGCCAAGTGGCAGCCTGTAAAACTGTGAATTGTGTGCAGCTTTGGGTGTGACTGGAGTAGAAGACATGATATAACACCTCATTCAACAGTAAATAAAAAGTAGCAGCTGCAAAAATGAGGATGCAGAGGTCACATGCAAGAACGGCTGCCGCATTTCAGTGCTGCAAAGATCCAGACAGATGATCCCCTTCCCCTAAAAAGCATAATAGACTGGGGTGCAGCAGTGACCACTTACCGGACTACTCCCTGCCTTCAAGTAAGCGAGGATGGAAGAAGAGAAATATCAGTTATTTGTGGTTTCAGCAAAATATGAGAATTTACACAAAAAAGGAGAAAACAGGAGAGGAGGGGACCCATCGCGCAGGGAGAGGAGGGGACCCATCGCGCAGGGAGAGGAGGGGACCCATGGCGCAGGGAGAGGAGGGGACCCATCGCGCAGGGAGAGGAGGGGACCCATCGCGCAGGGAGAGGAGGGGACCCATCGCGCAGGGAGAGGAGGGGACCCATCGCGCAGGGAGAGGAGGGGACCCATGGCGCAGGGAGAGGAGGGGACCCATGGCGCAGGGAGAGGAGGGGACCCATGGCGCAGGGAGAGGAGGGGACCCATGGCGCAGGGAGAGGAGGGGACCCATGGCGCAGGGAGAGGAGGGGACCCATGGCGCAGGGAGAGGAGGGGACCCATGGCGCAGGGAGAGGAGGGGACCCATGGCGCAGGGAGAGGAGGGGACCCATGGCGCAGGGAGAGGAGGGGACCCATGGCGCAGGGAGAGGAGGGGACCCATGGCGCAGGGAGAGGAGGGGACCCATGGCGCAGGGAGAGGAGGGGACCCATGGCGCAGGGAGAGGAGGGGACCCATGGCGCAGGGAGAGGAGGGGACCCATCGCGCAGGGAGAGAAGGGAACCCATCGCGCAGGGAGAGGAGGGGACCCATCGCGCAGATAGAGGAGTTGAAAATCATCACGTTCATTGGTCTGTATCACCCAAGGCCTAGATTTTTAACAACTTCTATATGACATTGCCATAAGCTG
Organism: Bufo gargarizans; assembly: GCF_014858855.1. Taxonomy (NCBI): domain Eukaryota; kingdom Metazoa; phylum Chordata; class Amphibia; order Anura; family Bufonidae; genus Bufo; species Bufo gargarizans. The sequence goes on along the minus strand of NC_058090.1, from coordinate 26,194,810 downwards.
TAACATCTTCTAGAACAGTGGTGGCGAACCTATGACACAGGTGCCAGAGGCGGCACTCGTAGCCCTCTCTGTGGGCATCCGCACCCTGGAAAGACATGGGGATCAATAATCCATACAACTACATGCTATGGTGACCAGCAGACTGCGCAACCAGGTGGGGTTTAAATAAGGTGCATGCTGTCAGTGAATTAAATAAATTTGCATTCGGAGGTTGAAAAAAAAAACCTCACCTACTCACACAGCTGGTCTGTTACAATGCATCCAGTCCTCTCTACTGTACTGGATTTCAGGCTGACAGCTAATACATTGTAACAAACTCTCAGTTGTGTAAGCAGGGCTAGGTCAGGAAGGTTTTAAAAAGCCTTTGTCCGCAAAATTAACTCCATTAAACCAAACATACTGCCTGGTTGGGTTGATCACGTTGAATAAAACAATACCTCTCTTTTGTCTGTAGGTTAAAGAGCTGCAGAGATATCTACATTTTATTCATATGCAAAACAGCAGTTTGGAGAACCAGGGGGCAGGGCCGAATCCTTGGAGCACTGCTTTTGTAAAACCCCCTGTGCTCAGCCTCCTCCCCTTGATTGACAGGGTTAGATATCTGCATGCTAAGGGCAGGGCTGTATCCTAGCATGTAGATATCATATACACTACTTACTATAGCCTTACCATGTTGAGAATAGAGGTTTTCTGTACTTAGAAAGCCAATACATGTTGTTGGTTTATTCACAGGCACAAGATATGATTTTATAGACACCAGTAATATGTATTAGCTTTCTAAGTATAGAAAACCACTCCTTTTACTATGATAAGGCTAAAGCCTGGAGGAAAGTGATAAGCCTTGAATATAGATGTCCCAGGATCAAAGAAGAGGAATCACAGGAATTCTCAAGCGAGAAGTCTAGATTTTTTTCTTTAGTTATTTTTTTTTCTCCCTCATTTATTCCTTAAAGGGGTATTCCGGTTACCATAAATATAACTTATGTGAAATTTATTGATGATGAATTAGTCTAAAACATATTTACTGTTCAAAAGTAGTTTTTTCTGCTACTCACTGTGTTTCCTCATAAAATACCATGGCATCGACCTGTAGTTCTGAGCCTTTGTTAGGTCGAGCATGCTCAGTGTGTCAATTCTCTAGCTGAATGTCTTGTGAAACAAAGGGAGTGTTAGTGTACTGGTGATTACTGAGTAGAGGCGGTCTGACTGGACTGCATATCAAGCAGCCAATCAATAAACATCAACAAGCACAAACTCATAGCAGGAAAGCTAGGGATTGTGGGTATTGTAGTCTTTGAAGTTTTGTTGCAGGCTCTCACAGGAGCTAGACAAATGGATGACAAGTTAAATTAAAGCTCGGGTTATATGTATAGGTATGGGTTCTGGTTGGGTCACAGCTTGCAGCCTTAAAGGGTTTCTACCACTTAGGTGTCACATATTTGGCTGTCAGACACTAGCGATCCGCTAGTGTCTGCTCTGGCCAACCATCCTAATATAATTGCTTTTGGGGCGGTGGTTTGGCTAAAAAAACTACTTTTATTAATATGCTAATGAGCCTCTAGGTGCTATGGGGGCGTCATTAGCACCTAGAGGCTCCGTCTACCTTTAGAAACTGCCGCCCCCAGCGCGTCCCTCCAGCCCGCCCATCTCCTCCTGAATGCGATCCTCCTTGTGAGCGCCTGTATTCTGCGCATGCGCAGTAAATGTCTGACAGCTTCCCTGCTCAGACATCTCCACTGCGCCTGTTCCTCGGAGCACTATGGCGTCATCGCGCAGGCGCAGTGGAGATGTCTGAGCAAGGAAGCGGTCAGACATTCACTGCGCATGCGCAGAATACATACGAGGATCGCATTCAGGAGGAGATGGGCGGGCTGGAGGGACGCGCTCGGCGGCGGCAGTTTCTGAAGGTAGACGGAGCCTCTAGGTGCTAATGACGCCCCCATAGCACCTAGAGGCTCATTAGCATATTCATAAAAGTAGTTTTTTTAGCCAAACCACCGCCCCAAAAGCAATTATATTAGGATGGTTGGCCAGAGCAGACACTAGCGGATCGCTAGTGTCTGACAGCCAAATATGTGACACCTAAGTGGTAGAAATCCTTTAATGGAGTTTTTCAAAAACGAAGTTACTTTACCCGAATACCCCTTTAATAAAAGGCTATAGCCTTACTATATTGAGAATAGAGGTTCTCTATGCTTAGAAAGCTAATACATATTCCTGGTTTATTCAAAGGTACAATATATGATTATAAAGACAACAGTAATATGCGTTAGCTTTCTAACTATAGAAAAACTCTATTCTCCATATAGTAAGGCTATAGCCTTTTTATTATGGGTTAAATGAGGGAGAAAAAATAACTGAAGAAAGAAATCTAGAAGCCTCTCCTGGCAGTTGAACCAATGACATCTACATGCAAGGCTGACCACTTACTTCCAAGCTACAACCTCTCATATTGAGAGGGGTGGTATTCTATACTCAAAACGCTAATAAATATTACTGGTTTCTTTATAATCATATGTTGTGCCTGTGAACAAACCAACAATATGTATTAGCTTTCTAAGCATAGAAAACCTCCATTCTCAACATGTTAAGGCTATATTAAACATGATATGTACATGCTATGACACAGCTCTGCCCTCAGCATGCTGATGACTAGCCCTGTCAATCAAGGGGAGGGGGAAGCGTGCATAGCACAGGGGTGTTACAAAAGCAGTGCTCCAAGGATTAAGCCCTGCTCCCTAGTGCTCTAATGTGCTCATTTGCATATGGAAAAAACACAGATATCTCTGCAGCTGTTTAACATACAGACAAAAGAAAGGTATCATTTTAAACAGCATGATCAACCCAACCAGGCAGTATGCAGTAATCAGATGGTCGCCAGGGAAGCTTCTGAGAACGGGACATCCCCTTTAAGGTTACCTAGTGCTCGACAAGCCCTTTAAGTGTTTATTGGGGACTGGAAGGGGCCTGTATACTCAGCGCTGTGGAGATGTCACCTGTTACCTTTCGTCCAGGGACAGCTCCTTCTGCTGCAGGTGAGGCTTGATTCCCGCCATTGGCCGGATGCTGGTGGATAAGGCTTTGATGGTGTACATCATCTCATTCTCCCTCGTCACGTCGCTGTCATAACCTGGGAGTAATGGTGATGACAGTGGTCACTATGCTTGCAGATCCTCAACCAACCACAGGGTGATTTCATAATGGTACCCAACTGGCTTAGGCTTCTGAATGGAAAATCTACAGAGCATGTGATTTATCGGTACTCTAGGAAAGCTGGATGGCAACTCCTATAGCAGCTTTAAAAGCATCCATATTGGTTGGCATCCATCTTTCCGAGAAACAGAATTTTTTACAGTTTGACAGAAGAGGATGACTCCAGGGGCCCCTTCGAGCTATGACTACACCCATCAGGCTCCTATTCTCTGCAGTACCTCCATCTTCTTCAGAGTCTATGTCCGACTCCTCACTGTCACACTGTCTCATCTCCCGATGTCCTTCCACTTCGTGAGTCCAGAGCATGAGGGAGGTGTCCGGCCCCCCAACACTGACCAGGAGGCTGTCATCATAGATCCAGTGCAGGTTGGTGACGTGGGAGCTGTGAGCCACATACCTCTTAAATTTCCCAAACTTCCCCTGCGGAATACACAAAGAGAGACACAGTCATATAGAGATGTAGCAGAGTCCAGATTGTGATATCACTGTATTCTCTGTGGCATTACATAGGACTGCAGGTAAACATCTGCTACATTATCTGTACTCAGAGAATTAGCACTGTTACCTGTGGTGTTACATAGGACTGCAGGTAAGATCTACTACATTATCTGTATTTAGAGAGTTACCACTGAGTTATCTGTGGTGTTACATAGGACTGCAGGTGCCATCTACTACATTATCTGTATTCAGAGAGTTACCACTGAGTTACCTGTGATGTAGTCTAAGGCCCCTTTCACACGGGCGAGTATTCCGCGCTGATGCGATGCGCGAGTTGAACGCATTGCACCCGCACTGAATCCCGACCCATTCATTTCTATGGGGCTGTTCACATGAGCGGTGATTTTCACGCATCACTTATGCGTTGCGTGAAAATCGCAGCATGCTCTATTTTGTGCGTTTTTCACGTAACGCAGGCCCCATAGAAATGAATGGGGTTGCGTGAAAATCGCAAGCATCCGCAAGCAAGTGCGGATGCGGTGCGATTTTCACGCACGTTTGCTAGGAGACGATCGGGATGGAGACCCGATCATTATTATTTTCCCTTATAACATATATAAGGGAAAATAATAGCATTCTGAATACAGAATGCATAGTACAATAGCGCTGGAGGGGTTAAAATAAATTAATTAATTTAACTCGCCTTAATCCACTTGCTCGCGCAGCCGGCATCTCTTCTGTCTGTCTTCTGTGCTGTGCGGAGGAACAGGACCTGTGGTGATGTCACTCCGGTCATCACATGGTCCATCACATGATCCATCACCATGGTAAAAGATCATGTGATGGACCATGTGATGAGTGTAGTGACGTCACCACAGGTCCTTTTCCTGCACACAGCAAAGAAGAAGACAGAAGAGATGCCGGCTGCGCGATCAAGTGGATTAAGGGGAGTTAAATTATTTTTTCTTTTTTTTTTTAACCCCTCCAGCGCTATTGTACTATACAATCTACAGAACACCGATCCCAAGCCAGAACTTCTGTGAAGAAGTTTGGGTACCAAACATGCGCGATTTTTCTCACGCGAGTCCAAAACGCATTACAATGTTTTGCACTCGCACGGAAAAATCGCGCGTGTTCCCGCAACGCACCCGCACATTTTCCCGCAACGCCCGTGTGAAAAGGGCCTAAGGCACACCTGGGCAGTATTCATGCTGTCTAATCAGCACCTTGATATGCCACACCTGTGCGGTGGGATGGATTATCTCGGCAAAGGAGAAGTGCTCACTAACACAGATTTGTGAACAATATTGGAGAGTAATGGGTCTTTTGTGTTTGTAGAAAATGTTTCAGATATTTGAGTTCAGCTCGTGCAAAATGGGAGCAAAACCGAAAGTGTTGCGTTTATATTTCTGTTCAGTGTAGGACTGCAGGTAACATCTACTACTTTTTCTGTACTCTGTGAGTTATCGCTGTGTGTTATCTACTTTTATTACACATCCAGCTCTGCTACATCTGTAGGTTTCTTCCTATAGCCCTGACCATAGGACTTGTATAACCCTCTATCACATATGATGATTCTTACTTTCACCGGATACCGAAAAAGCTTCACAAATCCAAAGTCGTCCCCGGTGGCTAAGATTCTGCCGTCGTTGCTGAGTGAGGCGGCTGTCACGTCGCTGACCTCCCCGATCACCGGCCAGATGCCCTCACAGCTCGGACCCAGGACACTTGTCCAAGAAGACCAGGAAATTTTTTCTACCTAAGAAATAAAAAGCTTACTACACATGAAGCCTGCCACAATCTTGTGGCTCCCCCACAGAGGCCTGCAAGGGGTCATCTGTTCCCAGGAAAGCTGGGTGAACGTACATCTACTGGGGGACACTCCCTAATACTGCACACACCGCTCAAAATCCATTCACACTGGGGCCAACCCCCGACATCTTACCTCATGAGCTGGAATCATTTGTCTTTTCCCTCGCGGGGCCTCAAAAAACAGTTGCTCCTTTGCACCAGTGTTCACCTGTAAGAGTTTACCTGAGGAAAACACAAAGAACTGACTGAGCACCAGGGGGCAGCACTGAGACCCCATCACTTCATGATCATGGTTTCTGGGGTAAATACTACATCTCCTGCAATGCAGCAGAGCAGGACATGCGCAGCACATACTCTGACCCTGCCGGGGGTGGCAGTGAGATATGAGGGTCTATAGCCTGAGATAGAGCTGGAAATGCACAGGATATTTGCATGAGGTCTTATACTTTAGTCACCACCAGAGCTGCAGTCCAATCGGTTACCAAAACAGACTGGGGCCTGCTGGAGGTTCCCAAACCTGTCATGGTAATCTGCCTGCAAAGCTGTGCATGAGGCACAGCTTCACAGGCAGGCAGTGAAAATCACATAGACCATAATAGTTCTCTATTATGGTCTAAGGGACAAGCGATCAGAAGATCGCGGGTTATAATCTCCTAAGGCTACATTCACATGAACGTATTTTGTTTCCGTGTCCATTCCGTTTCTTTTGTGGATTAGATGAGGAGCCATTCTTTTCAATGGGTCCGCAAAAAATGCGGACAGCACACCGTGTGCTATCCGCATCCGAACATGTCCTATTCTTGTCCATTTTGCAGACAAGGATAGGCATTGTTACAATGGATCTGCAAAAAAACAAAAAAAAAACGGATGCCATATGGACGTCATCTGTTTTTTTTTGGGGGGGGGGGGGGATCTGCAATTTGCGTACCGCAAAAAACATACGGTCGTGTGAATGTAGCCTAAGGGGGCTAAATATAATTGAATAAAAAGTTAAAAAATAAAGTTCAGGCTACATTCACACGACCGTATGTGTTTTGCGGTCCGAAAATAGCGGATCCGCGAAAAAAACTGATAACATCTGTTCTTTTTGCGGATCAATTGTAACAATGCCTATCCCTGTCTGCAAAACAGACAAGAATAGGACATGTTTTATCTTTTTTGCGGGGCTATAGAACGGACATACGGATGTGGACAGCACGCGGTGTGCTGTTCGCATTTTTAGGGGACCTATTGAAATGAATGGGTCTGCATCCTATCCGCAAAAAAAACTTAATGGACACGGAAACAAAATACGTTTGTGTGAATGTAGCCTAAAAAATATAAAAAATATTAAAAAAAATGTAAAATCACCCCCTTTCCCAATTTTACATATAAAAAAAAACTATGAAAAAAACAAAACAACAGTATCACCATGTCTGAAAATTTGTGAATTATTAAAGTATTTTTCCTGCGTGGTGAATGCCGTAATGGAAAAAAAAAAAAACACGATTCTCCATTTTTTTGTCATCTTGTCGTCCCCCCCCCCCCAAAAAAATAAAAGATGATCAAAAAAAGTTACAATAAAAACTACAGTTCGTCCTGCAAAAAACAAATCGGACGGAAATATAAAAAGTTATGGCTGTCAGAAAATGGCGATGCAAAGAAATTTTAGATTTTTCCAAAGGTTATTAATTAAACAAAATAAAAACTATACAAATTTGGTATTGCCGTAATCGTACTGACCAGCAGAATTAGGCCTCTTGCACACAACCAGGGGCGTAATTATAGGGGAAGCAGCTGCTTTGGGGCCCTGACCCAGAAGGGGCCCATCCAGGAGGACTACAAGATTTTGTCAGGGCCCCCTCAACAGTATTACACAATGAAATTATATACAGTGACAGTATAGACCGTGTAGAAAACGGATGGAACAGCTGCCGGGCCTGGTCTGAGAGAGCGATCTTTACTAGCCACAGGAATGAGGGCGGCATGAAAGGAAGGGGTTGCAAAAAAATTACTGGGGGAGGGGGGCCCCATTCAAAAATTTGCTGTGGGGCCCAGTCATTTCTAGCTACGCCACTGCACACAACCGTATGTCTTTTTCAGTATTTTGCGGTCCGCAAAATATAAAAAATGGATGACATCCGTGTGCATTCCGTTTTTTGCGGAACGGAACAGCTGGCCCCTAATAGAACAGTCCTATCCTTGTCCGTTATGCGGACAATAATAGGACATGTTCAATCTTTGAACGGAACGGAAAAACGGAAATACAGAAGCGGAATGCATAAGGAGTACATTCCGTATTGTTTTGCGGACCCATTGAAATGAATGGTTCCGTATACGGAACGCAAAAAAAACTGAACCTAAACAGAAAAAAAATACTTTTGTGTGCAAGAGGCCTAAGCACGCCATGTCATTTTTAGCACGCAGTGAACTCTGTAATGTCAAAAACCATAAGACCTTGTTGGAATTGTTGTTTTTTTTATCAATTTTACCCCACACAGAATTATTCCGGTTTTCCAATACAAAACATGGCAAATTAAATGGTGCCATTAAAAAATGCATCTTGTCCCGCAAGAAATAAACCCTGATATAGCTACAGTATGTGAACGAAAAACCCAAAAAGTTATGGCTATTGGAATGTGGGGAGGAAAAACTGAAAATGCAAAACTGAAAATGGGCCCGGTCTTTAATGGGCTAAACAGCTTATCTGCCCGTCTTCTGGGCTCCCGTAACGGACTGCACTCCGGTAACTGGATGGTCACAGTGACTGTGAATGCAGCTCTGGATGTGACTGGAGTAGAAGACACGGTGCTACTCGACTAAAGCAAATGGATTCCACATGATAACATGTCGTGGGGAAGTGACATCGAGCCTTGCGCTCACCCCTCATGTCCCAGTCCAGGTGGGTGATGTAGCTGGACGACCCCTTGCACACCCCGACCCGTTTGCTGCTCATCACGTTATAAATATCCACAAAGTTGTCGAAGGAGGCAACGGCCAAATATTTCCCGCTGCCTAAAGACAAAATGTAATTAACAAGATACCTCAGGGGCGTAAGACAACGGGGGGCGCAGGAGGGATGAACCGGTTATCGACTTACCAGGGGAGAAGCGGATGTCCGAGATCACATCCTTCCTGTGGTGGAAGGACACCAGGTCTTCCAGCGTGTCCGCATTCACAATCAGGAAGCTTCCGTCATTCAGACCCACGGCCAAAGCCTTGCCATCCGGGGAGAATGAACAGCAACGGCCACCTGGGGGCAGCACAGAGCGCAGGGCATCAGCCGTCACAGCTTCATTCATCACCAATGGCCCTGACAACCATCGCTGCTCAACGTCTAGTAGACTTTGTGATTGTCAAGATCTCTGCTAACTGTCAGTGTAAAAGCCTGTTCACACAGCTGAGGCCTTGTTACAGTGTCTCTCTCTCTTATCCAGACTTACAAAATGTATCAGTAACAACCTGATAATAACTATCAATTTAGCTCACAGGGGATGGTCTATACTGGATACACTGTAACAAATTCCCAGAAGTAAGTTTGAATGCTGCAAACAATGTGCAGAGGTTAGTGCTTGTAATGGGGATGACCCAGCCAGTAAATGCATATTGGAGAATTCCTTGATATTAACATGTGGCTGGAGAAGCGAGGGAGGGAGATCACGGCCATTATTTTGGAGGGCTGACATCTTCTTACCCTTCTTGAGTTTGCGCACGGCCAGCATGCAGTGACTGGGGGACAGGTCCCAGATGCGCAGGGTCTTGTCATCGCTCACAGTGGCACAGATTGGTAAGTGGGGGTGGGCAGCCAGACCCCAGACCTCCCCTTCCATGTGTCCCTGCAGAGTACAAGATGAGTAAGAAAAACGACCAGAAGCCAAGGCCGTTACTTGTATTGAGCTGGACGGCAAAGAAAACTGAGCAAGCAATCATTATCCTGTCTACAGCAGCACAGAGCATTACAGGAAGGGTGCAAACACAGAGACAGACATTGCAGGCAGTTACCTGGACCAGCAGAGTGACCGGTCCACTCTTGTCAACCTCCAGAATCTCTCCATTCTTCGTTCCCACTAGGATATGGCCGTGTCCCAGAGTTATGGCACGAATGGAAGGGTTGTCTTCTAGGAGCAGCCCTGGAAAAGAGGCAAGGGGGTCAGTGTGGAAAAAAGGCAGTGTCTACAGTGAGGGGTCTACACTGTGGTCAGTGTGTGCACGGTGCAGTCAGGGGTCTACAGTAAGGTAAGTACGAGCAGTGAGGGGTCTACACTGTGGTCAGTATGTGCAGTGTGGACGGTGCAGCCAGTGGTCTACAGAAAGGTAAGTACGAGCAGTGAGGGGTCTACACTGTGGTCAGTATGTGCAGTGTGCACGGTGCAGTCAGGGGTCTACAGTAAGGTAAGTACGAGCAGTGAGGGGTCTACACTGTGGTCAGTATGTGCAGTGTGGACGGTGCAGCCAGTGGTCTACAGAAAGGTAAGTACGAGCAGTGAGGGGTCTACACTGTGGTCAGTATGTGCAGTGTGCACGGTGCAGTCAGGGGTCTACAGTAAGGTAAGTACGAGCAGTGAGGGGTCTACACTGTGGTCAGTATGTGCAGTGTGGACGGTGCAGCCAGTGGTCTACAGAAAGGTAAGTACGAGCAGTGAGGGGTCTACACTGTGGTCAGTATGTGCAGTGTGCACGGTGCAGTCAGGGGTCTACAGAAAGGTAAGTACGAGCAGTGAGAGGTCTACACTGTGGTCAGTATGTGCAGTGTGCACGGTGCAGTCAGGGGTCTACAGAAAGGTAAGTACGAGCAGTGCGGGGTCTACACTGTGGTCAGTATGTGCAGTGTGCACGGGGCAGTCAGTGGTCTCATCACGGTCAGTGTGCACGGGGCAGCCAGTGGTCTCATCATGGTCAGTGTGCACGGGGCAGTCAGTGGTCTCATCACGGTCAGTGTGCACGGGGCAGCCAGTGGTCTCATCACGGTCAGTGTGCACGGTGCAGCCAGTGGTCTCATCACGGTCAGTGTGCACGGTGCAGCCAGTGGTCTCATCACTGTCAGTGTGCACGGTGCAGCATTTAGTGGTTTCGTCACAGTCAGTGTGCACGGTGCAGTTAGTAGTCTCATCACGGTCAGTGTGCACGGGTCAGTCAGTGGTCTCATCGCAGTCAGTGGTCTCATCGCGGTCAGTGTGGATGGTGCAGTTAGTGGTCTCGTCATAGTCAGTGTGGATGGTGCAGTCAGTGGTCTCGTCACAGACAGTATGGATGGTGCAGTTAGTGGTCTCGTCACAGACAGTATGGATGGTGCAGTTAGTGGTCTCATCACGGTCAGTATGGACGGTGCAGTTAGTGGTCTCGTCACAGACAGTATGGATGGTGCAGTGAGTGGTCTCATCACGGTCAGTGTGGACGGTGCAGTCAGTGGTCTCGTCACAGTCAGTATGGACAGTGCTGTTAGTGGTCTCATCACAGTCAGTGTGGATGGTGCAGTCAGTGGTCTCGTCACAGACAGTATGGATGGTGCAGTTAGTGGTCTCATCACGGTCAGTATGGACGGTGCAGTTAGTGGTCTCGTCACAGTCAGTATGGACGGTGCAGTTAGTGGTCTCGTCACAGTCAGTATGGACGGTGCAGTTAGTGGTCTCGTCACAGTCAGTATGGACGGTGCAGTTAGTGGTCTCGTCACAGTCAGTATGGACGGTGCAGTTAGTGGTCTCGTCACAGTCAGTATGGACGGTGCAGTTAGTGGTCTCGTCACAGTCAGTATGGACGGTGCAGTTAGTGGTCTCGTCACAGTCAGTATGGACGGTGCAGTTAGTGGTCTCGTCACAGTCAGTATGGACAGTGCAGTTAGTGGTCTCGTCACAGTCAGTATGGACGGTGCTGTTAGTGGTCTCGTCACAGTCAGTATGGACGGTGCAGTTAGTGGTCTCGTCACAGTCAGTATGGACGGTGCAGTTAGTGGTCTCGTCACAGTCAGTATGGACGGTGCAGTTAGTGGTCTCGTCACAGTCAGTATGGACGGTGCAGTTAGTGGTCTCATCACAGTCAGTATGGATGGTGCTGTTAGTGGTCTCATCACAGTCAGTATGGATGGTGCTGTTAGTGGTCTCATCACGGTCAGTGGTCTCATCACCTTTAGAGCCTGGAGCCAGTGCAGCCCTCTTGATAGCGTAGGTTTTGAGGCATCGTTCAAAAGAATCATCCCAGAGCGCCACCACTCCATCCTTCCCACCGGTCACAAAGCCCTGCGATAGGAAACACTGTACTCAGTTCTCTACTATACAGGATCTGCCAGAGCAATATGGAGTCGACCAAACGGTGTACCGCCATACTGTGCACACAAGGAGCGAGCATTCAGAACCCTCACAGCAGGATAGGAGAGAGGATTGTCTAACATTATAGATCAACTACAGCCTCTGGATATAAACAAGAATATTCCTATTCACTGACAGCAAGCAGAAATCTTGAATGTGGTGAGGAAGTGAAACTCAAAGTTGCAGAATCTTTCTTTATCTATTGAAGAAGCTTTATGTACAGGAGACTAGACAACTTATACTCCAGACACATCTAAAGAAAAAGCATACAACCTGCTGGCTGCTCTTGGTATCAAACTTATCTACACTCGGTGTCAGTTTTGTGACCACGCAGCTTTGGATGTGACTGCAGTATAAGATGCGATGTAACTATTAGTAAATATAAAGCAAAGGATTTGATAGGATTGATTTTCGGAGGATGTCGTGGAGATTTCCTTCTCACCTTATCCAGGGCGTGCATACTGAACACCGGCCCGTCGTGAGCCTTCACAGTCTTCATCAGGAACAGGTCTCTCCAGATACAGATGTCTCCAGTGGAGGTTCCTGAGAAGGACATCTCCTCTGTCCACCCGTACACCACACACATCACGGTGTCAATCTTCGAGCCGGTCCCTATGCACGCCTTGCGTCCAATCAGACCCCCACCTGTCAGTATAGGACGGCAGCGTTACGTATAGTGAGGAAGCACAGGGGGTCTCATGCACATTACTGAACAGGGGGAGGGGGGGAATTTCCTCATTATAGGTGCCAACCTGCTGTCAAATTACTCTACCCCCCCCCCCCCCCTCCGGGGCTCAGCTATAAGGGTTCATTTATTCCCATGATTACATAACTCATGAGGTTCACATCAGAACACGTGCGTTTAACGAATGCCACTGACTCTGTACGGAGTGGTATAGATTGCGGCACTATTACACACAATACCCAAAAAATTATATCCTCGATGTATACCGCCCAATGGAGGTCTCGGTTGAACGTATGTGCCGGAAGCTTTCCTGCTGCGTACAGAAAAACGTGCAGGGATATGTAATGTGAAGGGAGCCTAATGAAGGGGGCAGGGCAGCAAAACACTAAAGGGGGTGTCACGCCTAATTACCATATAATGAACAGTTTGGAACTTTCTAATAGACATGGAATTTCAATTCTCCACCATTTTCAAGATCACCGATTGCCATCAGTGACCAGAACATTCCTTACCCAGAATGTAATCAGTGCAAACAGTCCTGTGTCAGCAGCAGGACAGATCTCTCTCTAGTCCTGGACTCCAGGCTGATACACCATAAAACTACCCATCAGCTTTGCAGATCTGGATGTACACAAGAATGTTCCAATTCATTCACTGCCAGCAAGCACAGAACTTGAAAATGGTGAGCAATAGAAACGTGTATATTAGAAAGTTGCATACCTTTTCCTTAGACAACCATTAAAGGGGTTATCCATGAATTTGATATTGATGGCCTATCCTCAGGATAAGTCATCAATATCAGATCGGTAGTGGTCCATCTCCCGGACCCCTGCCGATCAGCTGTTTTAAGAGGCAGCTGTGCTCGACGGAGCTTCGGTATCTTCACAGCTTACAAAGCATAGTGCTGTACACTGGATAGTGGCTGCGCTTGGTATTGCAGCTGAGCCCCAGTGACTTAAATGAGACTGAGCTGCTCCTAGGCCACATAACTGATGTACGGTGGAGTCAATGGCCTCGGAAAAGGCCTAAGCGCTGCGGCCTCTTTGAACAGCTGATTGGTGGGGTTTCCAGGAGTAATAAAAAATGTTTGTTGTCTGCACAGAGTATCCCAGACACTACACATGTTTTTCATGTCAGGGCTTTCCTTCTTCTGTTCTCAGCATCACTGCATCCTGGCAGGATGTTTACATGCAGAACTTCCTGTTTTCATCAGCTTCCTGCTGGGTGTTCTAACCAATCCCAGCATGCTTTGCTCCAATGTTTCATATTGCTTGCACTGACTAACATAAATGAAGATGGGAGGTGTAGGCGGCGAGGTTACTGCTGACAGAACAGCAACACTGCACAGCAAAGCATGCTGGGATTGGTTAGAAAACCCAACAGGAAGCTGATGAAAACAGGAAGTTCTGCATGTAGACATCCTGCCAGGATGCAGTGATGCTGACAACAGGGGAAGGGAAGCCCTGACATGAAAAACAAGTATATGGTCAGGAGTATGTAGTGTTGGGGGTACGCTGGGCAGATAAAAAAATAATAATTATGGGGCTGTAGAAATCCTTTAAAGGGGCTGTCCTCTTAAGATGACCTCTCCCCTATCAATAGGATAGGGAATAAGTGTCTGATCAATGGGGGTCTGACCACTGGGGTCACGAGAGCACGGGTCCATGCTTCCTGTTTGAATGGTGCAGCGGTCACACATGCGCATTGCCACTCCATTCAGCTTAGAGTTTGCACTCGGCTATCTCTGGCAGTGTCATAGAGCTGAATAGAGCAGCGGAGACGCATGTGTCACCAAGGTCCCTGTTGTCATAATAAGTGGGGTGCCCAGGGGTCGGACCCCTGTCATTCAGACACCTATCCCTTATCCTGTCGATAGCGGATAAGTTGTCCTAATGGAACAACCCCTTTAATATAGTGGCTATAATGTTGACATATTGTCTGTGGGTCATATGCTGCAGACAGGGACATAGCTATAGGGGGTGCAGAGGTAGCAGTCGCTACCGGGCCCAGGAGCCTGAGGGGGCCCAAAGACCCTTGTGCCACAAAATAAGTATTATAGAAAGTGCATGCTGGTCAAGTTACACCTCTGGCTGAAGGGAAGGGGTCATTTTTTACTTGGGCAGCATGAAGGCAATGTGCTTCCCTGCCCCTGGCCACAAAGCACTGAGTTAAGGGGCCAAGCTGAACTCTTGCACCAGGGCCCATGAGCCTTTAGCTACGCCTCTGGCTGCAGATATTACAGAGTCCACTAGGTGTCGCTGTTAGAACATATTTCCGCCCAATGACGGTGCAAAATGGAGCAGGATATTTGCCAATATCCTTTAGATTTTAACTAGCACTGATCATCACTCTCATCATCCAGCCTTCCCTTGTTCTTAGACGTTTAATTACTATGTGCTTTGTGCATATGTTTCTTAGGCTACACCAGGGATGCTCAACCTGCGACCCTCCAGCTGTTGCAAAACTACTCCCAACATGCCCTAATAGCTGTAGGCTGTCCAGGTATCCTGGGAGTAGTATTTTTTTTCAACAGCTGGAGGGCCGCAGGTTGGGCATCCCTGGGCTATGCTATGATACAGTTGATGGAATGTGCCGGACACAATCTTTATGTGTCTGTGATAGCAACATGGACAAAAATTACCCAATACAATGACGTGTTTGGGAGGGAAAAAGCTAAAAATCAGGAAAAACCATTACATTTTCTTATCATATAAGACCCGTGTTGGCTAACAGCTAAATATCTGTACAAGCAGGTCATCCACACACTGCACCTGCGCGCCTCCAGAACTTCATGTGCTTCACCCCCGCAGTGATCAGTTTATCGGGCATGTAGGGGTTAATCTTCACCACAAAGATTTTATCTTTACTCCCTCTGCAAAATATAGATATAAAGGATTAGGAGGGGTCACTTACTGCCACCAATCAGGTATTCTGGAGATCGCATTCCTAATAATACACCATAGAGAGGTTATGTCCAGCATGAGGCCCCTGATAGGGAACAAGATGTTCTGCAGCAGCTTCTCCATTTATAATCCTACTTTTGGGAGTTTTTAGTCATCCTGAACCCTTCTCATATACTTTGATTAGTCATCATTTTAAAAATCTCTGCTAGCTGTCAATATACTGGAACATTGAAAGAAGTCAGATCCATGCTGGCTTAGACCTCCTCACACAGCTGAGGGCTTGTTGCAGTGGATCAGTAGGCAATCCCTAGTGAGCCAAGCGCAAGCTTGTCTCATTCTAGACTGATACAGTATATCGGCGCTGGCAGATACTGATGTGTTTAGCTCGCAAAGGATTGTCTAGACCAGTGATGGTGAACCTTTTAGAGACCGAGTGCCCAAACTGCAACCCAATACCCACTTATTTATCGCCAAGTGCCGACACGGCAAATTAACCTGAATAATAATATAGTATATCTTCCATGTACTTTATCATTTAGCTATAATATCCTGCCTACATTCAGTGCCCTGCCTGTGCTGTTCATAGCGTGCCCTGCGCAAATGAATGGCAGGAAAAGTCTAAGGCATATTGGTACGCCATAGACTTTTTCCAGGGTGCGGGTGCCCACAGAGAGGGCTCTGAGTGCCGCCTCTGGCACCCGTGCCATATGTTCGCCACCACTGGTCTAGACTGATACACCAAACAAACCCTCAGCTGTGAGAGCAGGACTAAAACAGATCAGGTGCTCAACCTCTAGATGTAACTAAGAACGTATTCCATTCACTGACACTAAACAGAGCAATTGAAAATGGTGAAGATCAATGTTGTGAGTCCCATGTTTAAATGGGTTATCCAGTACTTAATATTGATGACCTATCCTCTGCATAGGTCATCAATATCTGATTGGTGGGGGTCCGACTCCCGGCTTCCCCGCCGATCAGCCGTGAGACGTGGCGCTCCTTGCGAGCACTGCTTCCTCTATATTACACTACGTCTCGTCTCCAGTGGAGCGGTACAAGTACTTTCTCTATTCACTTGAATGGAGCAGGTGTTTGTATTACACTGCACTTCCGAGACGACGTGCAGTGTAATGACGGCGAAGTAGCTGGGGTCCGGGGTGTCAGACCTCCGCCGATTAGATATTGATGATCTATCCTGAAGATAGGTCATCAATATTAACTGCTAGATAACCCCTTTAAGTAAGGCCTCATGCACACGAACGTTGTTTTGGTCAGCATCCGAGCCGCAGTTTTTGCGGCTCGGATGCGGACCCTTTTACTTCAATGGGGCCGCAAAAGATGCGGACAGCACCGTTGCTCCGTTCCGTGGCCCCGCAAAAAAATAAAAAATATAACCTGTCGGACAACAATAGGCAGTTATATCAATGGCTGTCCGTGCCGTTCCGCAAATTGCGGAACGCACACGGACGCCATCCGTGTTTTGCGGATCCGCAATTTGCAGACCGCAAAACACACAACGGTCGTGTGCATGTAGCCTAAGGGGACCAGAACCACTGACGCCCTTGAGGTCGTACCTGACTGATGACAGTTTCTCGCCCTTTTTCCAGTCCCACAAGACCACAGTGTGATGGTCGTCGATGCCGACAGAGGCCAGGCGCTTCCCATCCGCTGCGAGAAAATATGACATGGAGACAAGTGACATCATCAGGTTAGAAAAAGAAATGGAGCACAAATTCTTATCCAAAGAGCTTACAATCTAATCTCATATTGGGAGATAAAGGTATAGACTACAATGAAAGTGCAACCAGGCGTGGTCACAGAGCTAGCAATCTACCATGCAGCTTTCTTCGTGCACAGTAGCGCTGCACTATGTACAGAGGTTTCCAGTAACAATTTCGGTGACTCAATGGCCATTAACAATGTCAGCCGGATTAGTGAGATACTGTAAGTACCACAAGTGACCAGTAGAGGACAGTGTGATTATAACCAGGGGTGCGTCTATATCGGTGCAGAGAAAGCATCCACACACCAAGACACAAAAGACCCCAGAATTATAAATGGGACATTGTAGGCGGGAAGACCCAATTACAGATTTTGCACCAGTATCCAGTTACCCCTCTGTACATGTGCATATTTATAAAGGGGGATTCCAGTTGTTAAAGGGGTATTCTGGCTGTATCAAGTTACCCCCTATCCACAGGATAAGGGATAATTATTAGGTAGGGAAGGGGGGTCTTACCGTTGGGCACCATCTCCGATCAAGAGGTTGGGGGCCCCATTCTCATGATAAGAGGGGGTTCCAGAGGTTGGATCCCCACCGATCTGTGGATAGGGGATAACTTGATATAACCGGAATGCCCCTTTAAAAGTTATCCCTCTATCCGTAGGAGAGGGTATAACCATTAGATCAGTGGGGGTTCCAGTGGTAGGACAAGAACAGGTACCACACAGAGACCCCCGAAAATAACAGAGCGGTAGGTCAAGCATGTGCATTGCCGCTCCATTTATCTCTATGAGACAGGCGAGTACAGCGCGCACTATTTCCGGAACTCCCATAGAGATGAATGGAGCGGCACTCTGCATGCTTGACCTGCCGCTCTGTTCATTTCAGGGGGCTCTGAGGGGTACCCATTCTCGTGGTCAGTGGGGTCCCAACAGTAGGACCGCCAGCGATGTAATAGTTATCCCTCGCTCCAGTGGATAGGGGATAACTTTGAACAACCGAATATCCCTTTTAAATCTGCAAATGGAGGCGGTTGCCAAGAACACAATGTATCAAAACTATAGTAAAATCCTGATACATTGAAACAATGTACTCTCGGACACATCTGCACAGTATTTGCCAGTAAAATAAAATAAAAAACTTTAACTTAATCTGCGTTACAATTATACTAAGTGAAATGAATGCAAATCGATGCTGAAATGAAATGTAATATGATTCAGAAGAGGGAGACGGCGCAGTGCGGACGGCGATGTCCCCAGCATAGCAAGAAGGTGATTATACAGCGAGAGTCATCCTCAACACGTTACATCTAATTGCCCGTTTCACGGATATTTAATCCTAATGAAAGGAAAGCGTCGTAACCAAAGAGCGAACAACTGGCGTTAAATCAATAAATGTTCTCGGCTTGTTAAAGGGACGGTGTCCAGTCTTCTGTAAGCCACGCGCGATCGCTGTGTAATGGCAGGTTCTGAAACTCTCTAATAGACTTTGTGATTCACTTACTCACTGTTTTCAAGATCTCTGCTTGCCCATCAGTGAATTACAAACACTCATGGTTCTCTAGTCCTGACCTAATACTTCTCACAGCTGAGGGTTTGTTACAGTTGTATGCAGTCTAGACAATCCTCTGTGAGCTAAACAGCCTGGACTCCAGCCTGATACAATGTATCAGTCCAGGTAAAATGTAACAATGGTCATGACATGAGAGAGATAAGGGAGGGTTCACATCATCGTTTCATTTTCCGTTCTTCTGATCAGTCACAAGAACAGGAAAAAAACAACAACAACTGCGTTTTAAATTCCGGTTTACAGGATCTCAAAACCATAATTTAACGGTTCAGTTTTGTCCCCATTCATTGTCAAACTGATCAGGATGCATAAGTATGCATCCGATCCGTCTAAGGCTGCTTTCACACTAGCGCTAATAGTTTCCGGTATTGAGATCCGTCATAGGGTCTCAATGTCGGAAAAAAACGCTTCAGTTTTGTCCCATTCATTGTCAATGGGGACAAAACGTAATTGAACAGAACGGAGCGCTCCAAAATGCATTCTGTTCTCATACCGGAGAGCAAACTGCAGCATGACCCACAATGCAAGTCAATGGGGACGGATCCGTTTTCTCTGACACAATCTGACACAACAGAAAACGGATCCGTCCCCTATCGACTTTCAATGGAGTTCATGACGGATCAATCTTGGGTATGTTAAAGATAATACAACCAGATCCATTCAGTAACGGAAGCGTTTTTGCTAAACCCTGCCGGATCCAGCAAAAACGCTAGTGTGAAAGTAGTCTTCTTGCGTTTTTGGGGCTGGACACAAAACCGCTGCAAGCTTCAGTTTTGTGTCTGGTTTCAGAAATGTAACAAACTGGATCTGGAAAGAAAATCAATGTAAATAAATGGTGCTGCATCCGGCGCCCACTGACTTATTAAGATTTTCATACCGGATCCGGTTTGTTCCGTTTTGATTTAATACAACTGTATCAAGCCGAAAAGGAGCCATCAGGATGTATTAAACGGCACCGATCCAATTAATTCCAGTTTTGAAATCCTCAACGGAACTCAACACCAGATTTAACAATGAAGATGTGAAAGTGGCCTTAGGCTACTTTCACACTAGCGTTATTCTTTTCCGGTATCGAGTTCTGTCCTAGGGGCTCTATACCGAATAAAAAACTGATCAGTTTAATCCTAATGTATTCTGAATGGAGAGCAATCCGATCAGGAGGAATCAGTTCAGTCCCTCTTACGGTATTTGGCTGGAGAAAATACTGCAGCATGCTGCAGTATTTTTTCTGTCCAAAATTCCGGAAAACACTTGACGGATCCGGCATTAATTTCCACTGAAATGTATTCATGCCGGATCCAGCATTAAAATTGCCGCATTGACGGATCCGGTCTTCAGGTCTGCGCATGCGCAGACATTTAAAAATGTGAAAATAATAAATACTGGATCCGTTTTTTCCGGATGACACCGGAGAGACGGATCCGGTATTTCAATGCATTCGTCAGACGGATCCACATCCGTATCCGTCTACAAATGATATCCATTTGCATACGGATTTCCGGATCCGGCAGGCAGTTCCGGCGACGGACCTGCCTGCAGGATCCTCACAACGCAAGTGTGAAAGTACCCTTAAAGGGGTCTTCTGGGATTTTGATACTGATGACCTATCCTCAGGGACCAGCACAGGTAAAATACATCAGTCCAGGCTCTTTAGCAGGCAATTTAAGTACGGTATTACATTTCATTCAATATTGTTTTAGTTATTTTTTTTTTTACTTATTAGTTTTATATAAAGGTAAATTCTTTATTTTTTTTATTTCATAAATTATTTTGTCTAATGTATTTTAATTATTTATGTTGTATTTATTATTATTAATAATCATGTATGTATTTTGTTTAATTTATTAATCCTGCTATTTAAATTTTTATTAAAATCTATTTTATCATTTCCAGTTACTGACAGCAAGCAGAGGGCTGAGGCAACATGAAAAACAAAGTCTGTTAGAAAGCTGCAGAGCTTTTTATTACACACTGATTATAGTAGACGGGACAGCGGTCCTTTTATGTTCGGAGCAGTCACCTGAGAAGTCCACGGCGCACACTCCGTACTGGTGATGTCCTTTCAACACTGAAAGAGGTTTGATTGTCTCGCAGTCCCAGATGTGCACGGTGCAGTCTCTGCCCACCTGGAAGACATGAAACCTATGCGTCAGAAGGGCTGCACCCAGGGGCGTAACTACCATAGCGGCAGACCATGTAACTGCTATGGGGCCCAGGGCAAGAGGGGGCCCAGTCTTAGTTGGGATTATCTACTTTTCTATTGGGGATGAAAATCTTAGTCAGGACTCTACCCTCTAAAGCAGGGATGCCCAACCTGCGGCCCTCCAGCTGTTGCAAAACTACAACTCCCAGCATGCCTGGGCAGCGTACAGCTATTAGTGCATGCTGGGAGTTGTAGTTTTGCAACAGCTGGAGGGGCACAGGTTGAGCATTCCTGTTCTAAAGGAACAACTTTGAGGCTGGGTTCAGACCTGAGCGTACTGAACGTACGCTCTGTATGCGCAATTGTACGGGCATTTGCAATCGCGCATACAGAGACAAGCGAACGCCCATTGTCGCACGTTCCCGCTGAAGTCTATGTAAGGGAACACGCGACAAGACGCCCCAAAGAAGCTCCTGTACTTCTTGGGGCGTCGGGCGTTTTACAGCGCGATCGTACTCGCTGTAAAATGCTCAGGTGAGAACCATTCCCATAGGGAATCATTGGTTCTTGCCTGTTGAGCGTTTTACAGCGCGTAGGAACGCAGGTCTGAACCCAGCCTTAGCAAATGAAGCAGTGGAAAAATGGCCCAAGGGTCATTGAAAAGAGTTTAGGCAGAAACCCTTCTGTCCTGTGTGGGGGGCCTGGTTTGATCATTGCTATGGGGCCCTTACTTCTCTATGGACGTCACTGGCTGCACCTATGAACCCCCACTACTGTCCCTGCAGTAGAGCTGTGTACATGCTGGTACCAGTAGTCCCACAATAGCTGGGGAGCCGTGGGCTTTATGGTGCAACTTGAGAGGGGAGCAAGGAGGTAATAATACGTATGTTGCAGTTGATCCACGTGAAACCAAACCCTTTCTTTAGGAGTCCAAAAAGTCTCAATGTCAGTCTGTTGCCTCTAAAGCCTTACTTTTAGGGCTCATGCACACGACTGTATGCCCTCTGAGACATACTGTCCGTGAGCAGGCCATATGTCCCGGAGCGGCATACATCGTGCACACGGGAGCGCACAGCATCATAGGTTACTATGCTGCTGTGCGCATCGGGCCGCTGTGGGGCTATTGTCCCGCACTCATATGATCATATGAGTGCGGGACAATAGCCCCGCGAGCGGCCCGATACTATGATATCCTATGATGCTGTGCGCTCCTGTGTGCACGATGTATGCCGCTCCGGGACATATGGCCCGCTCACGGACAGTATGTCTCAGAGGGCATATGGTTGTGTGCATGAGCCCTTAGTGCGATAAAAAATACAGGTTGTTGCCCCCCCCCCCCCCCTTCCCAAAGAGCGTCTTTAGATTGAAAATCTCTGTTCATATACAGACTGCCCCTTGGTGACTTGGCATGGTACTGACCCCCGCCAATCTGATATTGATGACCTATCCTGAGGATAGGTCATCAATGCTAAAAACACGGAGATCCCATTTAATAAGTGAACATAAAGATCACAGGTTTAGCAACTCAATGTCAATCTGCTGCAACTAAATAGTCACCAATGAGAATGTCATCCATAAGGGGAAGAATAAATCCAGAATAACTTATTACTTCTGGACCTATTACTGCCTGACTCCCTCCATGCCTGAAAGCTCCAGATACCTCATCAAATAGGGAGCAGAACCTGAGACAAACCCTAATACGCTACTGGTTGACTCAGTTGTGCAGAACGTACCTGACCTGTAGCTACGAAATCCTTCAAGGGGTGAATGGCCAGGCAGAGAATATCATCGGTGTGGCCCAGGTAGAACCTCTGCGTGTTCTGCTGCCGGTTGTACACCACTCCGATGGCCGCCACGTGGTAAACGATCTCACCCGTCTGGGTGTAAAAGAGGTTGCTCCGGCAGTCATAGCCCCGGTACCTTCAGAATTAGCAGAAGTCTGGTTTATTTTCATAGTTCTGTCACACTCACAGCGGCGCTCACAATTCTGCTGGATGCTGCTTACAACCTGTCAACACTGTGCTGACAGACTTGCCCCTACCAGCTGAGCTCCTCTCATACCCTGCTATGTCCCAGATCTGCATGCATTTCTAATGAATCTGGACCAGATGGAAGTGAGGGCCCTACGACCTGCCACTCCCAGGCTGCTCACCCATGCACAAAATGCAGGCGGATGCTGTTCACGGGAGCGCGTTCCCTCCTCTTGGAAGAAGCACTTCTGTGTTTGTCTTTGCATTGCTCTTTAAGCTGAGGTAGATCTTCTTTATACACCTGAAAAATAATAATGAAGATTTATGACAGAGCCTAAAGGAGGAGCCGGAGTGTGAGGTTGTCACAGCCCCGCCCCCTGAATAAATGAATAGTCACATCATTACAGTGGGATCAGACATGAGGCCCACACACCTCATTCTACAGTAACGGCTATTCCATCGATTAACTGCTGACAACCCGCCTGTACGTCACATCTGAGAGGTTGTCACAGCCCCACCCCCATTACTGACATCACTGATTTCAGCCTGTAATTGTGTGTGGGGGGAAAGCTTTATAAGCTCCTCTCCCACAGGCCTCATCGCTGGCGTCACGCCGTGTCATTCCTAACCCACACCAGGAAATTTCGGAAGCTTTCCGTAACTTAGCTTTGTAAACCGCATACATATTCAATAAAATCCTAAAACTACCCTGCTGGACTTCTTTGCCCCTTATAGGCTTACCTACGTTCATGGCTATGGGCACAATCCAGGCCTTTTAGTTAGTCAACAGAATATGGATAGTTCAATCCTTGGCACCATCACGTCAGGCTCCAGCATCCGTAGCCACGGCCATAATAGTAATATAGTTACGGTACACCGAGGCGGCATAGGAGATCCACAAACCTTATACTACAGTAACATCTATGACTGCTGACAACCTTCATATCACGCCTGAGGGGTTGTCACAGCCCGGTCCCCTGTTCCTGACATCACTGCACATGATATAATAGTGACTGGTAAAAATATATAATGAATAATTCAGGATTGTCGGTGATAGCCGGCAGAACGTACGCTGGGTGGGAGCCAGCCGCATGCAAATGGGAAACTTCAGCTTCTGACCCAATTACCAGCAATGACCTGGAGTCGCCTCGTGATCTGGGAGCTTACACACACACATACACCGCTATACACACACATACACCGCTATACACACACATACACCGCTATACACACACATACACCGCTATACACACACATACACACCGCTATACAGACACATACACACCGCTATACACACACATACACACCGCTATACAGACACATACACACCGCTATACAGACACATATACAGACACATACACCGCTATACAGACACATACACACCGCTATACAGACACATACACACCGCTATACAGACACATACACACCGCTATACAGACACATATACAGACACATACACACCGCTATACAGACGCATACACACCGCTATACAGACACATACACCGCTATACAGACACATATACAGACACATACACCGCTATACAGACACATACACACCGCTATACAGACACATACACACCGCTATACAGACACATATACACACACATACACACCGCTATACAGACGCATACACACCGCTATACACACACATACACACCGCTATACAGACACATATACACACACATACACACCGCTATACAGACACATATACACACACACACACCGCTATACAGACACATACACTGCTATACAGACACATACACTGCTATACAGACACATATACACTGCTATACAGACACATATACACACACATACACCGCTATACAGACACATACACCGCTATACAGACACATACACCGCTATACAGACACATACACCGCTATACACACACATACACCGCTATACACACACATACACACCACTATACACACACATACACACCGCTATACACACACATACACACCGCTATACACACACACATACACACCGCTATACACACACACACATACACACCGCTATACACACACATACACACCGCTATACACACACATACACACCGCTATACACACACACATACACACCTATAACCACACACATACACACATAGATACACACACACAGACACACCGCTATACACACACACATACACACCACTATACACACACACATACACACCGCTATACACACACACATACACACCGCTATACACACACACACACACACCGCTATACACACACATACACACCGCTATACACACACACACATACACACCGCTATACACACACACATACACCGCTATACAGACACACATACACCGCTATACAGACACACATACACCGCTATACACACACATACACCGCTATACACACACATACACCGCTATACAGACACATACACCGCTATACAGACACATACACCGCTATACAGACACATACACCGCTATACAGACACATACACCGCTATACACACACATACACACCGCTATACACACACACACATACACACCGCTATACACACACATACACACCGCTATACACACCGCTATACACACACACACATACCGCTATACACACACACACACATACCGCTATACACACACACACACACCGCTATACACACACACACCGCTATACACACACACTGCTATACAGACACACATACACCGCTATACACACACATACACACCGCCATACACACACATACACCGCTATACAGACACATACACTGCTATACAGACCGCTATACAGACACATACACCGCTATACAGACACATATACACCGCTATACAGACACATATACACCGCTATACACACACATACACTGCTATACACACACACATACACTGCTATACAGACCGCTATACAGACACATACACCGCTATACAGACACATATACACCGCTATACAGACACATATACACCGCTATACACACACATACACTGCTATACACACACACATACACCACTATACAGACACATACACTGCTATACAGACACATACACAGCTATACACACACATACACAGCTATACACAGTGTAAGAAGGTACTAGGAATCATCGTGGATGGAAGGTACTGTGTGTGTCACTGAGGTTCCTGGCCTCAGTGAAGTAAGAGCCGGTACTTTATGTGTCAGCAGCAGCTATGACTAATTGACACCTTGAGATTTAGCATTGCTGTCATAGCTAATCCGGGACGGCTCTTACTGGGAGTAGTCAAAGTGCTCGGTGGGTGTCTACTCCCCGTGTTCCAGGCCGGGTTTTGCCAGGCATAAAAACCAGCCAGCACTGCCAGGTGGGTGGATTTACTCTGACAGTGGAGCTCAGAAGTCTGTGTGCTGTGAACTAAGGGCTGTGCTGGGATTTGGGGTTTAAGCCGGTCTGGAGGACTCAGGCCCCTCTAAAGGGGAACAGGCCGCCTATGGACTTGATGAGGCTGGACGTGAATTAACACCCAGGAGAAAAAGGTGACTTTTATTGTTTATGGATTTTCCTTGTGTGTGAACAAACACCAAGCCACCTGCGTTTTGTGATGCACCTTATCTGCATTTTGTTATACACCAATGTGTGAATAAACACCGCTGTTTGATTCAAGAACTGTGTACTTTGCCGCTATACTGCATCCGCTAACACCAGAGCGAATCCCCACAACAGCTATACACACACATACAGACATTTAGGGGCAGCACTTTACCTGTCGCCGATACGTGATCTGTGTCTCCTGTTCTATTTCAGAGTCCAGCTCTGGAACGTCAGACTGTTCCGAATCTGATTCATCACTGTTAGAATCCATTAAACTCTCTGATAGAGACAGAAGGGAAGGATATCCAGTTACAGACGGTTAAAGGACCTCTATCAGCAGTTTTGCACCTATGACACTGGCTGACCCGTTACATGTGCACTTGGCAGCTGAAGGCATCTGTGTTGGTCCCATGTCCATATGTGCCCGCATTGCTGAGAAACAGGATGTTTTATTATATGCAAATGAGCCTCTAGGAGCAACGGGGGCGTTACTATTACACTTAGAGGCTCCAGGCAGACTTGGCTCTGGCAATCAAAATGGAGAGGGTGCGGCAGTTGCAGAGAGAGCAGAGCCTCTAGGTGTAATGGTAACGCCCCTGTTGCTCCTAGAGACTCATTTGCATATATTAAAACAATTTTTCTCAGCAATGCGGGCACATATGTACATGGGACCAACACAGATGCCTTCAGCTGCCAAGTGCACATCTAACAGGTCAGGAGTGGCGTAGCGTGGGGGGCCATGGGGGCCATTGCCCCGGGCGTCAAATTTCAGGGGGCGCCAGGCAGCAGGAATTTCAATGAGGGCCACAGGAGCCCATCGCTCCCGTCCCCTCCATTATGCCTCGTAGGCTTCAGGCCTGAAGCCTATAAGGCAGAAGAGCGACGCAGGACTCGGTCACTATTACCTTGCGTCGATCTCGCGAAATGACGCGATGACCCGGTGCGGGAAGGCACAGTGAGGCGTTCGTGACAACCTGCGCCGGGACGCCACAAGCAGTGATGGAGAGAGGTAAGTATATATATATATATATATATATATATATATTTTTTTTAGGGGGCCATTATATTAATACTAATACAGAGGGGGCCATTATAATATACAGGGGGAATAATATTATGGCTCTAGCACAGTATTGGGGGGCAGCAGGATGACAGTGTTGAGACACCAGGAAGGAGAGGATGATAGTAAAGTGAGGAACCTAAAAAAAATTCCGTGAAACTCTGCAGAGATGAGAAGCGGCTGAAAGAAGGTGTCATGGCGGTCTTATCTCTGAATGAAGATGTTGAGGAAAGTCTACATCACAGGAGACGTCTCTGGATGTAACAGGTATAGTGCGGTATTCTACTGTATATAATAATGTCCATCCACAGGGTTGGGGGAGGAGATTGAGAATATGGCCCACCCTGCCGCATCCTGGCCCCAGACTTCAGGTCACACTACAGTGTGTGTTCTGAATTCTGGGGGCTCACACCCATCTACTACATTATCTGTACACGGAGAGTTATCACTGTGTTATCTGTGCTGTTACATAGGACTGCAGGTGACATCTACTACATTATCTGTACTCAGAGAGTTATCTCTGTGTTATCTGAGGTGTTACATAGGACTGCAGGTGACATCTACTAAATTATCTGTACTCAGAGAGTTATCACTGTGTTATATGTGGTGTTACATAGGACTGCAGGTGAATCTACTATATTATCTGTACAAGGAGAGTTATCACTGCGTTATCTGTGCTGTTACATAGGACTGCAGGTAACATCTACTACAGTTTCTGTACTCAGAGTTATTACCATGTTATCTGTGGTGTTACATAGGACTGCAAGTGATCTACTACATTATCTGTTAAAAGGGGCGTGCCCTCAGGTTGGGGGGGGGGGGATTTTTGGCTTGCCCCGGGTGCTGGCAACCCACGCTACGGCACTGCAGGTCAGACAGTGTCATAGGTACAAATCTACTGACAGATGCCATTTAAAATGGGTGGTGTCAGGTAGTAGCCAATTATAGAGCTGAAGCTCATGGCTGGGGCCCTTGTCTTAGAAGGGATGCTGGGACTTGTAGTCTAATAATCTGACAGGTGACAGGAATCCAGACCCCAGATGTAATCGTCTCCATCCGCCCCCTGACTATATTCACCTTGTGGAGCGATGTGCAGAGCGTCCTTCAATTTTCTGTCCGGGATAAACTTCCACTGGAACACAGAATGATCCGCGCCGCCAACCGAAATAATCCACTGATAGTCATGTGACCACCGCACGCTGGTCACATGAGCGGAGTGACCCAGGTACTTCTTAAACTTTGCTCCTGAAAGATACAAAACGCATACATTTTATTTAAAGGTTGTGACCACAAAGTCTCTGCTCCTTCCACTACGCCTGCGACACCGTGCCCCTCCTGAAATACTCTGTGCTGCTGGGAGCCCCATTTTCTACTCCTTTGCATCTCTCAGTCTGTGAGCACCCTTAAGATCAGCACAAGCCTCTTCTGAAATACTTTGTGCTGCTGGAAGACCCTTTTTATTATGTAACCCAAAGTCTATCACCTCCCAGAAGATCAGCGCAGCAATTTCCTGAAATACTCTGTGCTGCTGGGGGCCCAGAATTGAGTCTGTGATCTCTAGTCACTGATTATTATCAGTTTACATGAACCATTCCATATGTTTTCTCCAGGATCTTTAAGACACGAGTTGTGGACATCACAGACGTGTTATTATCCTGCCCCGAACCCTATTCCCCCAGCCCCACCCTAGGTGATCAGCGTTTGTCTATTAAATATACAGCCCCCTGGGGGGAAATTCCCGCTCCACCCTGTTTTTGGATGTCTCTAAGGTTCCATTCACAAGTCCGCAACGTGTTTTGCGGATCCACGGAGCCGCGGATCCGCAAAACACAGAAAGCGTCAATGTGCGTTCCACATTTTGCGGACCGCACATTGCCGGCACTTATAGAATATGCCTGTTCTTGTCCGCAATTGCGGACAAGAATAGGACGTGTTCTATTTTTTTGTGGAACGGAAGTGCAGACCCGGAAGTGCAGATCCGCAATTCCGTGTCCGGGTAGCACATCGTGCTGCCCTATAGGAATGAATGGGTCCGCAATTCGGTTCTGCAAGATGCGGATGTGTGAATGGAGCCTAAGGCGTTCGACAGGGTGGAGTGGAAATTCCTCTGGAAGGATCTAGATTTATTAGTACGGTTAGGCTTCTATATAGCTCTCCAACTGCGAGACTGAACTTTAATGGTTGTCTAGAGGTACTCGTCAAGGATGTCCCCGTCACCCCTATTATTTGACATTTATATTGAGCCTTTAGCTCTTAGTATCAGACAAGATACAATTATTGGGGGTTTTGGAGTATCGGGACCAGAGGATCGGATCTCCCTTTACGCAGATGACGTAATATTTTTCATGAATAAAACCAACACTACTCTCCCAAGAGTTATCCATTTGGTAAACCTTTTTGCGCAGGTCTTTGGTCTTGATATTAATTGGGCAAAAACTACTCTTATGTTACTAGATCATTTTGAGTACTTGAGTGAGGCTCCTCTCACAATGCTGGGCTCCATTCACACGTCCGCAATTTTCCTTCCGCATCTGTTCCGCAATTTTGCGGAACAGGTGCGGATCCATTCATTTCAATGGGGGAGTAATTGCTGTCCGCATCAGCACTTCCGTGATGCGGTTCCGCAAAAAAAATGAAGCATGTCCTACTTTTGGCCACAAATTGCGGGCCGCGACCCCATTGTACTCAATGGGTCCACAAAAAAGCGGATGACATGCGGAAAGACACCAAATGTCATCCGCATGTCATCTCCGCTTATCATCCGCATTACTCTAGCAGCATGTATTCCTCCTTCCTTTTTTATTTCTGCGGAAACACGGAACGGATGTGGATGCACTTTTTTGCAAAAAAACGAAGGTTTTTACGGAAACAGGGATCCGCCAAAAAACGGACCGTAAGGAAAATTGCGGACGTGTGAATGGAGGCTCCATTCACACGTCCGCAAAATGGTTCTGCATCCGTTCCGCAATTTTGCTGAACGTGTGCGGACCCATTCATTCTCTATGTGTGTGCTATCCGCATCCGCATTTGCGGTGCGCGGCCCCGATTTTTGGGTCCGCAACTCTGCAAAAAGATAGAGCATGTCCTATTCTTGTCCGCAGCTTGCGGACAAGAATAGGCATTTCTATGGGGATGCCGGGCGGGTGTGTTGCGGACCCGCAACACACCACGGACGTGTGAATGGAGCCTTTAAGAGGTAGTTGAAACAGTAGAATATCTTGGCCTGATGGTATCACCTAGGATTACTGTATACTCAGATTAATCTGATACCATTGATAAGTACGTTGAGATCAAAAATTGCAATATGGACGCGATTATTTTTAACCAGAGCGGATTTAGAGTTTCTTTAATTATGATGGTGATTTTGCCTCAACTTCTTTATGTTTTCAGGAACTCCCCAGTTTGGATTGAGGACAAGTTCTTTAAACTTCTTGAGAGGACAATCAACTCAATCAACTTTGGGGAAGAAAGCAAGTGAGGTTGAAATTCGTGTATTTTTATAAGCCATTGGAACACGGAGGATTGAATCTTCCCTGTTTCAAGGGTTATCTTCTAGCTGGGCAGCTACTGTTATTTTCTCATTGGGAGGAAAGTCCGTTGTGCAAAGCCTTGATAAATCGTTCACCCGTTGATAACGTGTTTACATTACTGGAATCTGGGCCACTGGTTAATGTTGAAAAAGAGTATAGAGTAACTGGGAAGTTATTTTCCAGAGCCTGGACAACTATCAGATGATGGATGGGGATAAAGGGTTCTCTTCGGTGCACCCCTCTTTGGCACAACTTTTTCTTACAGGAGATTGATAATTTACTAGGTGACAGATTCTGGCAAAAAAGTAATATTACTTGCCGTATCTTCACAAGTGGTGGAGCATGGAGAGGCACTTCCTCTTTCGAGTTTGGCATTTTTGGATAATTTAGGCAACCTAAGTTGGTTTCGGTACTGTCAGCCCTTTTAGAGATAGATACTACACTATTGAATGTTGTGTTTGGAACCTCTGATTATAGGAGTAAGATCTCCCAATTATACAAATGATTAATTAAGACACTTTTTCTTAATGTTCTTTCACCGGGTCAGAGGGCCTGGGAAAATGATTGTCCGGTAGTCACATCACTCGGGTGGGGAAATATATTCACTCAACTAAAATGAGTTCTGCACAATTCTAAATCACATAATGATTCAATTTAATATTACACATAGACTTTATATCACCACGATTTGGTTTAATAAATGTGGTTTACGAGAATCCTTGAACTGCCCACGGTGTGGATCACAGGGGGCAGACTTTATGCACATCTTCTGGCCGTGTCCAGACTTAAAAACTAGATTTTTGTACTTACCGTAAAATGTTTCTCCCCCGTTCATTGGGGGACACAGGCCTTGACCATGGGTATAGCTGTTGCCGCTAGGAGGCGACACTAAGCACACAAAGTGTAAGCTCCTCCCTCTTCAGCTATATCCCTTCCTGCAGGGACCAAGCTAATCAGTTTAGTGCAAAAGCAGTAGGAGAAGCCAGACATAAGAAAATCACATTATGTGCAAACCCAGAACCACACAGGCCCGAAAAGGCCCATAAACAAAAACTGTGTGGGAGCTGTGTCCCTCAATGAACGGAAGAGAAACAGATTTTACAGAGAGTACAAAAATCTAGTTGTTTTCTCATCCGTCTCATTGGGGGCACAGGCTTTGACCATGGAACGTTCCAGAGCAGTCCCCCTGCCAATCAGAAAACCGCTGTTTGCAAAACTCTACGCCCCAAAGAAGTGTCAGAAGATGCAAAGGTGTGCACCCTGTAAAACTTAGAAAAAGTATGCAAAGACGACCAGGTAGCCGCCTTGCACAACTGAAGGGCTGAAGCCCCGTGATGCATCGCCCAAGAGGCCCTCACTGCCCATGCCGAATGAGCAGTCACCCGGAATGTCGACACCACTTTCGGCAAAAAGGACTGCACATGGCGAAGGACAACCTTAGGGTCCATTCACACGTCCATTCTTTCCTGATCTGTTCGTTTTTTTGCAGATCTGTACCCATTCATTTTCAATGGGTCCTGAAAAAAAATCTGACATTGTGCTGTCCGATTTTTTTCAGGACCCATTGAAAATGAATGGTTCCAGATCTGGTCCAGATCTGTTCCGCAAAAAACGGAACAGATCAGGAAAGAAACAACGGACGTGTGAATGGACCCTTATCCTGATGGAGGATCAGGAAGGGCGACCAACATGACAGAGCCGCGAGTTCCGACACTCTACGGATAGAAGTAATTGCAACAAAAAAGCCACCTTATAAGACAGGAGGCGCAGCGACACCTGCTGCAAAGGATTAAATGGGGAAGATTGGAGAGCGTTGAGCACTAGATTAAGATCCCAAGGATCCAATGGAAAACGGAAAGGGGGCGCAGCATGTGCAGCCCCAAGTCCATGCCCGACTACAGGAAAGCCAAAGGTCGCGGCAAAGAAAAGCGAACAGGAGACAGCTGTCTCCGCTCGCACCAACTAAAGTAGGACTTCCAGGTCCGGTGGTAGATTCTGGAAGAAAATAGCTTCCTGGCACGAATCAGAGTCTGGACCACTGCATCGGAAAAACCCCAAGCCTTCAGTATGGCGGCTTCAACAGTCATGCCGTTAAATGTAGCGACCCTAAATTCGGGTGGAAGATTGGCCCCTGCGACAGCAAGTCCTCCCGAAGAGGAAGATGCCAAGGTTCATCGGCGAGAAGTGTGACTAGGGATGCGTGCCACACCCTGCGTGGCCAATCTGGGGCCACAAGAATGACGGGCAGTCCCTCGGACCTGATCTTCCTGAGAATCCGTGGAATGATCGGAAGAAGTGGGAACATGTAAGGAAACGTGAACCGACTCCATGAGATCACCAGTGCATCGCATGCCAGGGCCCTCGGGTCCCTGGACCGTGCAAAGTCTTCTGACCTTGTTGTTGAACCGTGAGGCCATGAGATCCACATCCGGATGACCCGACCTCTGGCAGATGTCCTGAAAGGCCTGCGGGTGAAGAGCCCACTCGCCGGGATCGAGACGCTCCTGGCTGAGAAAGTCTGCAATCCAATTGTCTACGCCTGGAATGTGAATTGCCGTTTCTCCTACCAGCTTTAAATCAGTGCCGTCTCCTCCATGACTGTCGGGCTCCTGGTGATTGATGTATGCCACCGCTGGACAAACCCTGAGATGGTTGGCCCAGTGTTGCAGAGAGAGCCGAATCCCCCCAACTCCAGAACATTAATTGGAAGGGAGCGCTTCTTGCGTGACCCCTAGACCGAGAGATTTTCTAACACTCTCTCCCCGCTTCCCTCTGTTGTTAACACCCTCCAACGGAGATGGAGAAACAAACTGAGACATCGGAGAGGCCATCCACCATCTGAGGACCCGATTCCCTTGGAACGACGGACCCTTCACCAGGATCTCGTCTAAGTAAGGGATCGCCACGATCCCCCTGGCATGGAGCAGGGCCATGACTGCAGCCAAAACCTTCGTAAAGACCCTGGGAGCCGTTGCCAGGTCGAATGGGAAAACTACAAACTGCTGCAGCAGCGTCCCAGGTATGTTACCCCTAAAAGGAGATTGCTGTCAAGTCCACACGTGGGGAGGAGGGAATACTGGCCAGGGTCCTGGAGGGGGGCACTGAGAGGGGTACTGAGGGGCTTACTAGAGGGAGGGTGGAGGCGAGCACTGCTCCTACTCGCCTGTCCGAAATCCTCTGTCCCCCTGGCTCCAGCTGGATCACCACCTTCGGTTTGCGGCCCCTTGGTGAGGGACACTACACCGGAACAGAGTGGACTTTCGCTGGGGCGGCCATGGTGAGGTTTTTACAGGGACTTCTGGTCCTCCTTTTCTTCTAGAGAGCGGGAACGAGCAGGGGGTTTGGGTGACCCCCTGGTCTCCCGTCTCCTGGGTGGGAGTGCAGGATGTTTTTACCCGGACTGCCTGAAGCTTCCCACTAGAAAAAAAAGAGACAAATTTATTAACTAGCAGACCTACAACGCAGGAAGGTCTGCCTCCTACAGACACTAAGCTAAAACTGATTAGCTTGGTCCCTGCAGGAATGGATATAGCTGAAGAGGGAGGAGCTTACACTTTGTGCGCTTAGTGTCGCCTCCTAGCGGCAACAGCTATACCCATGGTCAAGGCCTGTGTCCCCCTATGAGATGGATGAGAAAGTATATTGGGAATCAATTTGTAATTTTATTACACAAAAACTTAAGATAGTAATCCCAATGACTCCTGAATGTTGTATACTGAATGGCTTTTCTCACCTTAAGTACCGAAAGTTTCTCTTGGTTAAAATTATTTCTTTTAGCCAAATGGCTTTCTCAAAATACCCCAAGGCTCAATGAGTGGATATATCTAGTAAGCAAGGTTAAGAGAGATGAGAATATTTTGTACTCTCAAAGGAACTCTGGAAAAATGGTTTAAGATATGGGGAGATTGGAAATGGTAGGTTTTCTTCCTGCGAGACTTTTTCCTCTTCCCTCATTACTTATTTATTACCTTCTATAAAGAGAATGAGACGCACCGCGGGGGTGGGAGGTTGGGTTTGGTTTATTGGGCTGGGTTTGGGGAGAAAATGATAATTGTAGGCTTTGATTGATTATGTAATGTTTTGTATGCTCTAAATAAATAAATCATTATTTCATACCTCCTGAGGATAAAGACTCAATCAAGACGAAAACACCTCGCCACGTAAATCTGACCGCGTGTCACCGAGTAATTAACTTAAGCTCAAAAATGAATGGCTCATCATGAATATTTGATTGAAACTGGTGACAATAACTTCACGGGACATATATTCATGCAACAGGGAATTATAATATATAACATTATCATTAGATACCGAGGTTATACCAGCTGTACATATATAATCATACATAGGAGATGCCCAGGTTATACCAGCATGTTCTATATCACTATATACAAGAAGATGTATAACTTATACCAGCTGTACATATATAATTATATACAGGAGATGCCCAGGTTATACCAGCATGTTCTATATCACTATATACAAGAAGATGTATAACTTATACCAGCTGTACATATATAATTATATACAGGAGATGCCCAGGTTATACCAGCATGTTCTATATCACTATATACAAGAAGATGTATAACTTATACCAGCTGTACATATATAATTATATACAGGAGATACCCAGGTTATACCAGCATGGTCCATATCACTATATACAGGAAGATGTATAACTTATACAAGCTGTACATATATAATTATTTACAGGAGATGCCCAGGTTATACCAGCATGCTCCATATCACTATATACAGGAAGATGTATAACTTATACCAGCTGTACATATATAATTATATACAGGAGATGCCCAGGTTATACCAGCATGCTCCATATCACTATATACAGGAAGATGTATAACTTATACCAGCTGTACATATATAATTATATACAGGAGATACCCAGGTTATACCTGCATGGTCTATATCACTATATACAAGAAGATGTATAACTTATACCAGCTGTACATATATAATTATATACAGGAGATGCCCAGGTTATACCAGCATGGTCCATATCACTATATACAAGAAGGTGTATAACGTATACCAGCTGTACATATATAATTATATACAGGAGATGCCCAGGTTATACCAGCATGGTCCATATCACTATATACAAGAAGATGTATAACTTATACCAGCTGTACATATATAATTATATACAGGAGATGCCCAGGTTATACCAGCATGGTCCATATTATTATATACAGAAGATGTATAACTTATACCAGTCGTACATACATAATTACATACAGAAGATGCCCAGGTTATACCAGCTGCAATAGATCAGGAACATATAATGATATAATTACACTGGAGGTGTCACCTTTTCTTGGACATGGATACCGGAAAAGCTTCACTATCCCGTAGTCATCGGCCGTCACCAACACTTGCCCAAGATAATTGGCATCTACAGAGTTGATCTCATTGATGTCAGAATATTTGGGACCGATGCCATTCACTTCGGTTCCGGTGACGCACGTCCATCGGGCCCACTGCACGCCCTTCAGCTCCTCCTTGCTGGAGATCTCCTTGCCCCCTGGGAATAAAGCAATCATGAAGTATCAGAGCAGGATCCACGTAGATTTCACTGATCCTGGGAATCTCTTACAAACAGATCTGCTGACATTCCATAGAACATTGCTGGCAGTGACATCATTCTAAAACTGCAAAACTACCACTCTCAGCATGCAGACTCTTAGGGCATGCTGGCAGTTGTAGTTGCTCACGAGTTGGAGAGCACTGCTCTAGAACATTCATTCTGATCAGATATTCTGTCTTTTGCTTGGACAATGGCACTGACCTGGCATTCTGTAGAACATTCTTTTGCCGCTTCCATCATTGGTCTGCATATATTTACTATCGGAGGACCAGTCCATGTGTGTGATGAAGGACACCGATCCTAGACACTCGCCCACTTTCTTGTATCTTTGGACGACCCCATAGATGTCCACGGAACTGTCGTTGGAGCCCACAGCCAAGAAGTTTCCGTCTGGCGAGTACTTCAGCTCATGGATGGCTTCCTTCCTGTCCTTGATGTGCACGACTTCCGTCATGTCCCTAGAGAGAAGTCATGAACCCCACATTATAGAAGACTTCTGGCTTTAAAGGCTATGGACACCTTCTGCATTTTACTGATTTTGGGCTAAAAAAAGTTCAGCCCTTTCTGAGGTACAAGGGTTAAAAATCAGTCTGTTTGCAAGCTGCCGCAGTCTGTTTTATTTGAATCCCATCATCTGACGGCTCATGTGTGGCTATTATATCTTGACCTTATAAATAGTTATTTAAGCCATATTCTTATCTGATAAGAATTGAGCTATACTAAGTGTTTATGAGGTCAGGAGAACAGTGATAAGAGCTATACATGAACTGTCAGCTTGCAAACAGACTGATTTTTAACCCCTGTACCTCAGAAACGTCTCAACATTTTTAATAAAGACCAATTAAAAAAATTGTTTTTTAGCCCCAAATGAATACAATGCAATCATTAAAAATACCTCTGAAGGTGTACATAGTCTTTAAGGCCTCCTTTATACACTAATTATTAAGCATTGTAAAACTGCATGCCAGTGCGCCATCAGCTGCATCCACCCGAGTCTTGGCCGCCAGTTTTGCTGTACCCTTAGGAATCCTAATTATGTTGAGTGTCTATTACAATTTGCCAAGAATCCAAAAACCTGTGAGCCACTTCTCCATGTTCCTGGCAGTACCTTTAGTTGTGTGACCACTTGAGCAGCCCAGAGTAAGGGGCACACTCTGTCTAAAGCTTGTGGAGAAGGGGACCCCCAGCTTAGGTGAGCCCCTTTTCCATGGGTGATGCAGCGACGGGCAGGGAAAGTGGTCTGGCACTGTAATCTATGGGAAGCTGAGACGTCGGGGGTTCAGGGTTGGTTCGGGTACAGGGATTACAGATTCACCTGACACGGAGTACAGTAAAGGATCCATCCTTCATGCCCAGCGCTAGGTGGATGCCATCTGTGCTGACTGCTGCGCAGCGGATTGGTTCCTCCATATTGCAGCGAGCAATGAGCGCATGGTCCACCAGACTCCAGATCCTGCAAGTATAATGCATCAATCAGACAGTGACCCCCAGGAAGAGAAGACCACTTATCAGATATAGTGGGGTAAGGGTCTGGCTATGTCAGGACAGCACAACACTGCAAAAACGGAAAAAGGTCTAAAAGGGTAATGGCTGTGCAAGGAAAATGTATCAAATTACTCAGAAATGTACTAATGTACAATACTATACTTCCACTGTCATATGATGTACACCACACACTGCAAAAGTATACTGTACGCAGTATGCAGTACTCAAACACTACCAAACAGTACCCAAATACTACCATAAGACAGTGCCCAAGTAAAGCCACCATTATTCAGTGCCCAAATAATGCTACCACCATACAGTTCGCAACTACCAACACCATACAATGCCCAAATACCAATACCACCACACACTGCCCAAATACCACTATACAGTACCCAAT
The DNA here is from genome assembly GCF_014858855.1 of Bufo gargarizans. Lineage (NCBI taxonomy): Eukaryota > Metazoa > Chordata > Amphibia > Anura > Bufonidae > Bufo > Bufo gargarizans. Next base: position 26,156,476 of record NC_058090.1, on the reverse strand, counting down.
ACCAGCATACAATACTCAAATACCACTACTATAGAGTGCTCAAACACCACCACCATACAGTGCCCAAATAATACCATCATACGGTACCCAAATATCACTGCCATACAGTGCCCAAACACTGCCATACATTGCACAAACACTGCCACCACACAGTGCCCAAATAACACCATACATTACCCATACACTGCTGCTATACAGAGGCCAAATAATACCCCCATAGAGTGCCTAAATTACACCATACAGTACCCAAATACCAACACCATACAGTGCCCAAATAATACCATCATACGGTACCCAAATATCCCTGCCATACAGTGCCCAAACACTGCCACCACACAGTGCCCAAATAACACCATACATTACACTGCTGCTATACAGTGGCCAAATAATACCCCCATAGAGTGCCCAAATAACACCATACAGTACCCAAATACCAACACCATACACTACCCAAATAACGCCACCATACAGTGCCCAAATAATACCATCATACGGTACCCAATAATACCCCCATAGAGTGCCCAAATAACACCACACAGTACCCAAATACCAACACCATACAGTGCCCAAATAACGCCACCATACAGTGCACAAATAATACCATCATACGGTACCTAAATATCACTGCCATACAGTGCCCAAACACTGCCATACATGGCACAAACACTACCACCACACAGTGCCCAAATAACACCATACATTACCCATACACTGGTGCTATACAGTGGCCAAATACCACCACCATACAGTACCCAAATAACCCAACAGAGTGCCTAAATAACACTATACAGTACCCAATCACCATACAATGCCCAAATACCACCACCATACAGTGCCCAAATAATACCCCCATAGAGTGCCCAAATAACACCATACAGTACCCAAATACCAACACCATACAGTGCCCAAACAACGCCACCACCATACAGTGTCCAAATAACGTCACCATACAGTGCCCAAATAACGCCACCACCATACAGTGCCCAAATAACGCCACCACCACCATACATAAAGTAATCTAATGACACTGCTCACAATATAAATTACACACATATACAACTAATACTAAGATCTGTGATGTCACACGCCCTGGACGCCAGACCATCTGCATTCCTTCCTCGGGAGCCGGAGACACAGCCGCACAGGTTGCGATCCCCAAAAGCTGGATCTGTCTTCAATAGGAGGTGGGGGGCTCAGAGTCATTCTACCGCTGGTGAGAACATGAATGGGATCTCATGAGCATCGGGATTATACGGTTACTGGCCCTTTAAAACAAAGCGGTGACTTGTCTATCATGACATACTGGAAGATGAGGTGACTCACGGCTGTGGCGGGGGCCATGGGACGGCGATCATTACTTATTTTAATGTTATGCGGTCCGCTGAAAGATTTTGACAGGATAATTGAAAAGGCTTTTACGGGAAATGGGAGTCGGGATCATCTCATGGTGGATCAGAGCCAAGTCGCTAATGATCCGGAGAGCGGGCCAGAATTCATTACACAGAAAGGATTGAGATGGGGAGGAAACAGCGTCATGACTCAGCAGAGCCACATAATATACAGGGGGCGTCACTTACTATAAACAGCTACTGGTATCTGCTCCAGGGAAAGCTGGGTGATGACGTCAGCCATACTGGTGGTCACCCTGCTCTCCTAGATTTGACACCACTGATGCATCCCCTCTTATCACTGCCATTCAGGAGCATAGGAAAGCTGAGTGACAACTCTTTTGGGAGCCGTCTTGGACATTACCTAGATTTACCAGATCCCTGAATACCAAATTTGGGTAGAAATCCATTGATATAGCCATATATGCCATTCACGACTATGGGAAAGCTGGGTGATAACTCCTCAGGGATCTCTAATGAGTAGCTGAATCCAAAGCTTGGGTGAAAAGACGATCGCTTGTTAGTGGGTTATAGACAGACCAGGGCATGGAAAAGCTGGGTGACAACCCCAGCTTTTCCAAATACAGCAGAGTTCCTTTACTCTGGTACCTGGTAATGCAGAAAGCATCCGCCTCCCCCAATCTTGCATACAGGAGGGCAGAGATCTTTACAAACCACCAAAAATGACATATTTCATATTTGGTGGGCATTCCCCTTTAAATGAGCCCTGACGAGCCATTCACACGACAGGGACAGGCTGCAGACCTCACTGATCGGTCGTCGCTCCCGGTAATCGCCAGCGGTTTAGTTGGGTGGACGGCCAGGGCCCAGAGCTCGCCCTCACAGTGTCCCTGCATTATCAGGAAAGGTTTGTTCCGCTCGTGCACCACAATCTCGAAGATCTCGCTGTCCTGCGTCCCCACCAGTATGTGGTCTCCCCTCCAGCACACACTCCGCACGGATAAACCTGGAAGCAAAAGGGCGAAAACTTATGTGTGGAAATACAGGTCATTCATTGTGATTGGACACCACAAAGCTGCAGTTTTTGTCAATCAGAATTCCTGCTGTTGGTTCTTGATATTGTGACCCCTAGGTGGCGCTGATCTCTGGGGATTATTAAAGGGCATCTGTCAGCAGTTTTGTACCTATGACACTGTCTGACCTGTTACATGTGCGCTTGGCAGCTGAAGGCATCTGTGTTGGTCCCATGTTCATATGTGCCCGCATTGCTGAGAAAAATGATGTTTTAATATATGCAAATGAGCCTCTGGGAGCAACGGGGGCGTTACCATTACACCTAGAGGCTCTGCTCTCTCTGCATCTGCCGCGCCCTCTGCACTGTGATTGATAGGACCAGGTGTAATAAAGTTTTCACTGTCTCGTCCTGTCAATCAAAGTGAAGAGATGGAAAGGGGGCGGCAGTTGCAGAGAGAGCAGAGCCTCTAGGTGTAATGGTAACGCCCCCGTTGCTCCCAGAGGCTCATTTGCATATATTAAAACATCATTTTTCTCAGCAATGCGGGCACATATGAACATGGGACCAACACAGATGCCTTCAGCTGCCAAGTGCACATGTAACAGGTCAGCCAGTGTCATAGGGACAAAACTGCTGACAGATGTCCTTTAATAATCCAAAGAGAACAGCGCCACCTAGTGGTCACAAGATCAAGCACCAACAGCAGGAATTCTGATTGACATAAAGCCTACAACATTTTTTCGGTGGTACAGGTGCACATTACCTTACCCTTGTGTGTCATGTACTGGCAGCCATATTGATTTCCACCCAGCTTTCCCAGAATCCTGAATGTCAGTTTTTCAGTTACGCAGCACCATTTTCTTTATCTGCTACTTTGCACTTGTCGCCCACTAAAGCTGAATATCAGTCCTAGCGAGCCCTTTATCACCCAGCTTTCCCACACATCTGAATGGCAATTGTACCTAGTAGCTATGCACCCCCCACTTCAACCTCCTGTCTAGTGATGCAACCATGGCTCGGTTTAGGAGGAGCGTAGGAAAGCTTGGTGGAAAACTGGTGTGCTTGGCAATGTCACGGCAGCCATACTGATCGTCACCCTGTCCTGACGGATCTGGGTGTCATACATTGACACATCAGGGATTTATCAGTACTGGGAATTTGGTGATTTAAGAGGGAAATGCACAGGACATAGCGGGACGAAAAATGGCGCCATTATAAAATAACGTTGATGAACGTCCCTAAGCAGCAGCACAGCTGCAGGGAGGATGTCCTCCACCAGGGGGCACTGTGTGTCATCACACACCCTGGGCTACTGCCATCTGTAGCACAATATGAAATTGGGTCAGAGGAGAGATATGATTTGATTCTCAGTCTCAGACGGGTAATTTTCCTTCATTTGCAGGAACTGCGGCGACATCTCAATTCTCGTTGCGAGGAACAGATTGTGCTGAGAGCGGATCAGGCTCAGTATGCGGGTGGGGGTGGGGGCTATGTCCCAATGCCATGGCACCGTATTGATGATCGGTTCCCGCTGCGTCACCAACTCTCTATCTATTAAAACAGATTATTTTTAGCTCTCAGATATTCGTGACAAGTTAGGGATTCCAGGGTGACAACCAATATGGCCGTCACCACGCCTCTGGCGTCCGGACAGATTAATTATGCAGCAATATGATGTTGTATCACGTGCCATCCAGTCGTGGGTCTGGTAAAGATGCAATGGCCGCCACTACAGCCTCGCACAGGAAATGTCGCCAATCTTTCCCACAGTCCTACACATAAAATCTGTCTCGTTATGTCGCACTTAGTGGGTGGAGGATGAATCCCTACACAACAAAGCAGATTTCATAATCAGGACTCTGGGAAAGTTAGGTGACAAGTGTCTGATTGACATTTTACAATATGACACCTCTACTACTGTCCCTTTAAGAGTGTACGTCGGCGGCCATCGCCGTACCTTTATATCCTTGGTCTGTTTCCCTGAGATCGATAACAGTAATAGGTTTAAAGTTTAAATCCCACAGGCGCACACAGCCGTCTCGTCCGCCGGTGGCAAATCCCTCCTCGCAGGCGTTCATGCTGAAGATCCCTGCCTGGTAGAGAAGGGGTTAAAAGATTAGTGGCAGAGATCCGGTCTGGATGGAGGAGCCGGGTTTCCCTTGTGGGATCAGAGCTCAGCATTGATGGTGACTGCCTGTGCCCAGTCCCGCTCACACAGCTGAGAATTTGTTACAATGTATCAGTCCTCTGTGAGCAGAATGGAGCAATGGCGGAAACCTCCCCCCTGTCCCAGAATCTTATCTACACTGTAACAAACCCATAAGCTGCGTTTCCATTCAGCAAGCTGAAGTCTATTTGAAACTCGGATACTCGTCAGAAAGTGATCTCTGGACTTTACGTGGCACTACAAATCTCAGCCTACCCTGTGTGTGGATCAGTCCATGAAAATAGTGGTGCTCACCGTGTGCGCCCCCTGGATTGTCCGAGCGAGGTTCATGCCCTTCCATACGTATATGTCTCCATTCAGCGCTCCGGAATAGGTCACCTCGTCCCTCGCACACGCCAGGCACAGTATGGTCTGTAGGTCACCCGTCTTCCCAAAAACACCGCGCTTTGGGGTCAGTGAATTCCCACATAGGGTCCAAAACTGAAGAAGGAAAAAAAAAAAAAAGGAAACAATCTGCTCAGGAGATGACACAGAAAAACCAAAGTCAACAGAAATTAGTGACCATGGTGGACCCCTGAGGAGCCGGTGTAGAGGATAGGAGTGGTAGTAGCCCTGATGAAGTGTTGTGTCACGGTGTACTCCCTTAGGCCATTGTTCCCTGGGGATCAGTGCAGTGGAAAGGTGGTTTGAAGAATCAGGCCAGAAGTAAACGTATAAAGGGTGTCTCGTTACTTGCAAAATATAATTTGTGGGGCGCAGGTTCGGTCACCAGGTGATGAGGTATGGTGGCTGGTTAGGTGGCAATTAAATGACACTTTTGGATATAGATATCAATGATGTGATACAGGCTTGGTGTTTGACTGGTCTGGATGAGGTCTAGGTGAAGGGTGTCTGAGCTGTAGTCCCTCACCTACAGCAGCGTCTGTAAAGCTGCAATGTTGCTGATCACTCTGCTGTCCAGGCACACTGAAGCTTTTTTGGAAGCAGTGTTCTCGATTCTGATACTCTTCCTGGAGTGAAGTGCTCACAGGAGAACTGGTCATGGCCGCTTGGAGTAGGAGCACTGGCATGTGCTTCCTATCTCCTCTCTGTCTGCACTCAAACTTCCCCCTCCTAGCAAAACGTAGGACCAGCCCACTCCTACCAATAGGGGGGGGGGCAGGGCCGGATTAACGTAGGGGCTGATGGAGCTGCAGCTCCAGGCCCCTACCATAAAATAGGCCCATCCGTGCCAGGCAAAAGGCCGTCGGGAGCGGCCTTTTGCCGATTTGTACACAGCGCATCGCATCCGCATGGTGCAGGAGGGAAAATCGCGGGCGCACTGAGTTCATATCGTCATTACAGGAACAGCACCAGCTGCTCTCACGTCCTGCCACTGCCACCGGATATACGTCACAGCCGGAGGCAGGACGTCAGAACAGCTGGTGCGGTTCCTATAAATAATGCCCGCCAGATATGAACTCAGTAGTGTGCCCGCGATTATTCCTCCTGCACCACAGTTTCGACCAGGCCAGCACAGGACGGCGACGGCCCACAGGCGCTGGGTCACAGGGTCACAGGCAGCCCACACACCACACGGAGAGCCGGAGACAGCAGGCAGCAGCAGGAGCTTCTGGAGGCAGGCTGCAGCAGGTATGAGATGCCCTGCCTTCCAACTAGATGAGTGTATCAGGGCAATCATAGTGCTGTTATGATTTATGGACACAGCTCTCAGCAGGCTCAGAAACAGCCTGTGGACTGTGACAGCCTGTGGACTGTGACTCTCAAGAAGCACAGCCAGATAGATGGCTGGCTAAGCATGCTGAGAGCTGTGTCCATAAATCATAACAGCACTATGAAAATTACTGACTGGCTAAAGGGCTACTTTCACACTAGCGTTCGGTTCAGAGCGGATCCGTTCTGAACGGATCCGTTCATATAATGCAAATGGTGGCTCCGTTCAGAACGGATCCGTCTGCATTATATTGTCAAAAAAATGTCTGTGAAAGTAGCCTGAACGGATTTGTCCAGACTTTTACATTGAAAGTCAATGGGGGACGGATCCGTTTGAAGATTGAGCCATATTGTGTCATCTTCAAACGGATCCGTCCCCATTGACTTACATTGTAAGTCTGGACGGATCCGCTTGCCTCCGCACGGCCAGGCGGACACCTGAACGCTGCAAGCAGCGTTCAGGTGTCTGCCTGCTGAGCGGAGGACAAACAGTGCCAGACTGATGCATTCTGAGCGGATCCGCGTCCACTCAGACTGCATCAGGGCTGGACGGAAGCGTTCGGGTCCGCTTGTGAGCCCCTTCAAACGGAGCTCACAAGCGGACACCCGAACGCTAGTGTGAAAGTAGCCTAAGTCAATGGGGACGGATCCGTTTGAAGATGACACAATATGGCTCAATCCTCAAACAGATCCGTCCCCCATTGACTTTCAATGTAAAAGTCTGGACGGATCCGTTCAGGCTAATTTCACAGACATTTTTTTTGACAATATAATGCAGATGGATCCGTTCTGAACGGAGCCACCGTCTGCATTATATGAGTGGATCCGTTCAGAACGGATCCGCTCTGAACGCTAGTGTGAAAGTAGCCTTACATTGTAAGTCTGGACGGATCCGCTTGCTTCCGCACGGCCAGGCGGACACCCGAACGTTGCAAGCAGCGTTCAGGTGTCAGTCTGCTGAGCGGAGCCTGAACGGTGCCAGACTGATGCATTCTGAGCGCATCCGTGTCCACTCAGAATGTATTAGGGCTGGACGGAAGCGTTCGGGTCCGCTTGTGAGAACCTTCAAACGGAGCTCACAAGCGGACAGCCGAACGCTAGTGTGAAAGTAGCCTAAGCATGCTGAGACTGAGCTCAATCTAAATAACAACACATAAAGAAATTACTGTTTCTAGCTGCTAGTCCACAGTCCACAGCAGCTAGAAACAGTAATTTCTTTAAAGAGATTCTGTCACCAGGTTTCACCCCTCAGCTAAAAATATGCTGATGTTCAGGGCGTCTTCATGATTCCTAATGTGGGCTTATAAATGTAATCTGTGGGCTTATTTAGCTAAAAAAACTGCTTTTACTAACCTGTCAGTCAAACAAATAAGGTGCCCAAGGGGATGTTAATGGAGCAAGGTGCAGTCTGCACCCGCCGCCATTCGTGCCCAGCGCCGCCTTTCCGGACTTCTGCGCCTCCCTCCCTCCCCCTTCTTCTGCTGTAAGATTTTGCGCACAGGGCTCTGCCTGATGCGCCGTGCGGACTTCTCCATTTGGCTTCTTACAGCAAAGTGCTCATGCGCCGGCACTTCGCTCAACCCTTGTATGCGCGAGATCTTACAGCAGGAGGGGGAGGGCGGGAGGCGGCGCAGAAGTCTGGCACGAACGGCGGCGGGTGCAGACGGCACCTTGCATCCATTAACATCCCCTCGGGCACCTTATTTGTTTGACTGACAGGTTAGTAAAAGCTGTTTTTTAGCTAAATAAGCCCACATATGACATTTATAAGCCCACATTAGGAATCGTGAAGACGCCCTGAACATCAGCATATTTTTAGCTGACAGGGGTGAAACCTGGTGACGGTATCCCTTTAATGTGTTATGTTATTTATGATTTTATATATTATGTATATATTTCCATAAAAAGGCCCAGCAAAATCCTCAGCACCAGGCCCATGATGCTCTTAATCCGGCCCTGGGGGGGGGGGGGGAGACAGGGTGGTTAGCCCTGCTCCTGCCAACCATACCTCATACGCTGGAGAATACGGCAGAAACATATGGTAATACACAACATTATACAAAACCCCAGGTATCGAATAACAAATTGGGGCCTGCGGCGTGTAAATGAGACCCATGCAGTGTCTGGATGGCATCAGACAAGGGGCCCGTTTTTTGGCCCCTGACTTCCCCTTGCACAGCCCTGAGGCAAGTGTCACAAAACCGCAGCAGAGGGGCAATGGCGCGGGTTTACCGCAGGCCGAAATGTGCAATCCCCTGCAGCTACAAGAAAGAAAAAACACCCCGAACAGTGACCAATTCCCCAGTTAATTCCCGCCTCTCAGGGCGTCTGCACTTCACCGTCTTCCGTCGTCAAGAAACGGAGTTGACAGCGGAATAATCCTCTAAGAGCAGCAGGATGCGTCCTTCGATATAATTCATCAAAACTTGATAACGAAGCATCTGGCCCCGAGGTAATTACTTTAAGTAAGAGCCATTTCCTACTCAAATAAGAGCTAAATGGATTAGAGTCCGCGAAGCCCGCGCGCCGCGCTGAGGAGCTGAGCCCGCACTATGCAAAAACTAACCCTTCAATTACGCCGCGGTGACGGATCGATTCCGCTCCAGTGGGTGAAGGGAACGGCGAATGGTTTTATCTGCTCGCCACAACGCCGTACATCATGTGAGATGAAGAGAAGCTCCGAAAATCAGAAGGAGCGGGAATAAGCAGTAAATGAGGTGAAGGAGGGGGGGGGGGGGGGGGGGAACAGATCCTGAGCCTCAATGTACTAACGGTCATACAAACATCATCTGATCACAATGTAATTATATTACTATTATATTCAGCGATGTCAGTCAGAGGGGGCGGGGCTGTGACAACCTCTCAGACATGATATACAGATGAATAGCTGGTACTGTAGTATAAGGTGTGTGGATCTCAGGTCTGATCATGTAATTATATTGCCATTCATTTATGACGGTAACCGGGGGCGGGGCTGTGACAACCTCTCAGACATCTTTAAGACAATATGGGAGGATATTGTAGGAATACGACTTGCTTGTCCCTTGTTGGAGCATTTCACATATTTTGGGAATAATAACCCCCTCCTCCACTCCTGATGATTGCATTACTGGGGGTCCCATCCGTCACCCCTCCCCGGTGCAGTATGGCTCCTTTCTGCTGCAGACCCAACCCTGTGACCTTCTTCCAACTTAATATCAGATATGGATTCCGAAACATGAAATCTATTACCAGACAGATTGCCTCGGTGTGACAGCTGCAGCCGGGGGAGCCGGGGAGGGGGAAAAGGGTGACAGTCACAAATAAATGCAATTCATTCAATGTGAGTGAGGTACTCTGCAGCGCGTGTGTGCGACCTACGTGTCTGATCTGCTCCAAGACACAGGAGGATTGGAGTTAAAGGGGAACCTGGTAAATACAGCTGAATAAGTGTATACTGAAGAGAGCTACGACTTCATGTTTCATCTCATCATCATTTACACAATATCTGCTTGATAACAGTGAATAGAAACCTTTTTCTGACCAAGTCCTGCTCAAACAATTGCGTTATATACTGTATTATACTCCAGAGCTGCACTCACTATTCTGCTGGTGCAGTCACTGTGTACATACATTACTTATCCTGTACTGATCCTGAGTTACATCCTGTATTATACTCCAGAGCTGCACTCACTATTCTGCTGGTGCAGTCACTGTGTACATACATTACTTATCCTGTACTGATCCTGAGTTACATCCTGTATTATACTCCAGAGCTGCACTCACTATTCTGCTGGTGCAGTCACTGTGTACATACATTACTTATCCTGTACTGATCCTGAGTTACATCCTGTATTATACTCCAGAGCTGCGCTCACTATTCTGTGGGTATCTCCTGGAAACAAACAGCAAGCACAGCTTTGCCGAGCCCCTATAATACGGGGGTGCAGTTAGTTTTACCTAAATGACTGTACCGACCCTGTTGTAAACCAGACACTTTCCGGAGCCCAAATCACCAGAACAAGCTCTGTGCGGACTCTGAACAAGCAGGTACCTGTTAAGCAGGATAGAGATTATTGCTCAGCTGATTTAGTATGACGCTCCCCTCGCTCTGCACGTCCCGCCATTTAGCAATGATGCACGTCGACCACGGGGGCGGGGGGGGGGGGGGGGGCGCAGCCTCAGTGTGAATTGAAATATTTATCTTTCCATAAATAATTCATCCGATCGGATAAATAATTCAGAGTGAACAGGACAGTGAAATGTTACTCAAGTGGCGCTGTTGGTGGAAAACGCATCCTGCTGCCTGTCTGACCGCACGCTGTGGCGGAGTCAGTCTGATGGAGAGCTGCGGGGAAAGGTACCAGGCACCCCCATAAGAAGAGGCTCCGAGACGAATACTAAACCGAAACGGGATGCGGCACGGCGCTTCAAGCAATCCAGAACGCCAAGGTCGGGAACACTGGATCACAAGAGGCCTTGTTGTCGGATGACCCCTTTATAGCAGGTGTACTTCTGCACACCACTTCCTGTTAACTCCTCATGTCCACAAAAGGTGGTCACCCAAACATGACAACAGGTGGTTTGCGGTGCTACGGAACGGACATACAGACGCGGACTGCACGCGGTGTGTTGTCCGCACTTTTTGAGGACCAGTCCAAATCCTATCCGCATAAAATGCAGATCAGATCGCATCAGCTTTGCAGTCCACAAATGTGGATGTGTGTTCCGCATTTTGTGGATCAAAACGTCCCGCCGTTTGTTGGAAATGCCGAACAAGTAGAGAACACGCGGAACGGACATACGGATGCAAAAAGCACACGGCGTGAAAGGAATGGGTCCACATCTGATCCGAAAAAAAATGCAGATTGGATGCGGACCTAAAGTTTGGTCATGCGAATGGACCCTAAGAAGCAAAAATGGTCCCTGGTGGAGCAGGAAATGCTGTAAAGACTAATGTTCAGATTAACATATCACAGATGGCGACACGAGATTCATGACCAGAACTTAACCCTGACCATCCCCACCTTTATGTGCTTCACTCCGCAGCTGACCAGCTTATTCGGTTGGTAGAGATCCCACGAGATGTCAAAGATCTGGAAGAAAATTGGATAGCAATGAGATATAAAGCTGCTGTATCACATCTCAATGTGCAGGGGCCCCAGTGCAAACATGATGCGGGGCCCTCACACCTATATAACCATGACAGCAACATATAGAATACAGCAGTGTTCTCCAACCTACAGCTGTCCCTGTCATGACATGCTGGGAGTTATAGTTTAACGACTACTAGAGGGCCACAATCACCATATAGGCAGATATTCATGAGGCCTGTCTCCCCAGCCCTCCATGAACAAGCACTTGTATAGAATAGACCTCCATACCCTGTCAGAGTGACCCGGGGCCATAGAGAGCATCTTCCCTTTCCTCCAGTCCCATACACAAATCGTGTTCTTGGAGTCGAGGCCAACAGACACCAGGCGCTGTATGGAGGAGAGAAGAAGAGGGTGAGACCAGAGGAGAACTCGTAATTATATTACCTGTACCCCCGCTGAGCCACAAGGAACTTCACCTAATACATGCAGAACTACAGCTGTGCCATGAGGAGCTACACCTAAACCATACAGAGGTACACCTGTGCCGTGAGGAGCTACACCTAAACCATGCAGAACTACAGCTGTGCCATGAGGAGCTACACCTAAACCATACAGAAATACAGCTGTGCCACAAGAAGCTACACCTAAACCATACAGAAGTACACCTGTGCCATAAGGAGCTACACCTAAACCATACAGAAATACAGCTGTGCCACAAGAAGCTACATATAAACCATGCAGAAGTACACCTAAACCACACACAATGAGAAGCCACACCTAAATCATGCAGAACTACACCTACATCACAAGAAGCTACACCTAAACCATGCAAAGCTACACCTGCACCACAAGGATCTACACCTATACCATGCAGCACCACACTTGTACCACACAGAGCTACACCTAAACCATGTAAAACTACACCTGCACCACAAGGAGCTACACCTAAACCATGAGGAGCTACACGTAAACCATACAAAACTATATCTATGCCATACAGAGCTACACCTAAACCACGCAGACTGAAAAGCTACACCTAAACCATGCAGAGCTTCACCTGCACCATGAGGTTCTACACCTAAACTACGCAGAATTATACCTATGCCACACAGAGCTACACCTATACCATGCAGAGCTACACCTAAACCATGTAAAACTACACCTGCAACACATGGAGCTACACCTAAACCATGCAGAACTACATCTGTGCCATGAGGAGCTACACTTAAACCATAAAAAACTATATCTGAGGAGCTACACCTAAACCATGCAAAACTACACCAGTGACACTATCATACATAGCTACACCTAAACCACACAGAATGAGAAGCTACACTTGAACCAGGCAGAGCTTCACACCATGAGGGTCTACACCTAAACTATCCAGAATCATACCTGTGCCACACAGAGCTACACTTATACCATACAGCAATACACCTGTACCATGCAGAGCTACACCTAAACCATTTAGAACTACACCTGCACCAAGAGAAGCTACACCTAAACCATACAGAACTACACCTGTGCCACAAGAAGCTATAACTAAACTATGCAGAACTATACCTGCACCATGAGAAGCTACATATAAACCATGCAGAACCACACCTGGACCGTGAGAAGTTACATATAAACATGCAGAACCACACCTGGACCATGAGAAGCTACATATAAACCATGCAGAACTACACCTTAACAACACAAAATGAGAAGCTACACCTGAACCATGCAAAACTACACATGCAGAACTATATCTGCACAATGAAAAGTTACACTGAAACCATGCAGAACTATGCCAGTTCCACAAGAAACTACACCTAAACCAAGCATAACTACACCTGTGACATGAGAGGTTACCACTAAACCATGTAAAATCATACCTGTGCCACACAGAGCTACACCTATACCATGTCGAACTACAGCTGCACTAAAAGGAGCTACACCTAAACCATGCAGAACTATATCTAAACCACAAGGAGGACACTGGGGATTGCATATCATTACTGTCATTACAAATTTTGATCTGCCCCATCTTCCAAGATGTAGTGTGACCCCTCCCCCTTGTTACAATGTATTTTATTGTACGGTAAACTACATAGTATTTGATACATTGTATCTCAGACGTGCACCCACCTGACCATCCATATCAAACGCCAGGCAAGCAATCCCGTGAGTGTGGACATCTTTCAATATGGAGACGGTCTGCACCGAGTACGAGTCCCACACGCAGATATACGGCTCCTTCCCGACTTGCCCAGTAGCCACCAGCAGCCTCTCAGGGTGTAGGGCCAAACTAGAAAGTAAAATACAACTTCAGTGGTTGATCTCAAATATTAACGACCATTGTGTCCGATTCAGTAAGCACCCCCATAAGGCAAAAGTAATCATATCGTACAGGTGACCTGGTCAATATCAGCATGGAGGATGGATAAGAGCCGCCGGACCCCCAAACCACCACCTATATCATGCACCATGTTCAAGTAGCATCCAAAACTGCATTACCAATGACTTCTCACCGCAGGGCCTGCTGGTTCAGTATCTTTTCAGAACATGCTGTGTTTTAGGACATTGTAAGGCTACTTTCACACTAGCGTTGTTTGAATCCGGCATGCAATTCCGTCGCCGGAACTGCCCACCGGATCCGGAAAAACGTGTGAAAACGGATTACATTTGAATCCTGATCAGGATTTTGATCACAATGAAAAAAATGCATTGGAAAAAACGGATCCGCCATTTATGGACTTTTTTTTTCCACATTTTTCGGGTTTAACATGCAAAAGCCGGATCCGTTTTGACGGAACACACGGGTGCCGGATCCGGCATTAATGCAAGTCAATGGGAAAAAGGCCGGATCCGGCGTTCAGTCAAAGTGTTCCGGATTTTTGGCCGGAGGTAAAAATACAACATGCTACGGTTTTCTAAAAAGCCTGATCAGTCAAAGAGACTGAACTGAAGACATCCTGATGCATCCTGAACGGATTACTCTCCATTCAGAATGCATGGGGATAAAACTGATCAGTTCTTTTCAGGATTTGAGCCCCTAGGACGGAACTCAGCGCCGGAAAAGAAAAACGCTAGTGTGAAAGTACCCTGAAATAGTCTTAACAGAAGAGGTAAAACATTCCCCACAATGCAAAGAGGCAGCGGCTACAGGGCCTCTGGAGTGAGGGGGGCATTTAAAGTTGGCCTGCCCCCATTTTAGTGGATGGTAAGAACCTGACTGCAGGTCAGTATAATGTCAAGATCAGTAAGGGGGAAGTAAAGCAAAGTTACTGTTATAATAGAGGGCAAATATTTAGCAAATGTGAGGTTCCCATTAAAAAAATACTTACCAGTGTTGTCAGTCCTAAGCTATAAAGAATGCAGAGGTAGGTGTTTTAACAAGGGCCCTGCCTCGAAGGGCCCATAGGCACAGAGAACAGCAGAGCTACTGTATATGTGAAGGTGCAGTGACATAATAACAGCGATCACTATAATGTACATACAGCGTGATGTCATCATAATGGGTGGAGCATGAATTAGGTGGGGGCCCAAGTAAAGTATTTTCACAGGGGCCCAAGAACTTCAAGCTGTATGTCTTCACTCGAAGTCTTGGCAAGAAGTGATGCAGACAAATGTGGAGTCTACAGGATCACCTCTGGGGTTATGTTATCACCTGCTGACCAAAGTAATCTAGAGAGAGAAGAGCCAGCAATGTCCAGCCCTCTAGAACATACAAGAGATCTAGAGGAGGATGCACCATCAAGCACTCTAGAACATACATGAGATCTATAGGAAGGTGCATTGTCATGCAGTCTAGAACATACGCAAGACCTACAGGAGGGTGCAATGTCCATCAGCTGAACAGGGAAACAACAGAGTAATCTGGAGAGAGAAGGAGCAGCAGTATCCAGCATCCTAGACAGTGCAATTTCCAGCATTCTAGAACATACATGAGACCTGCAAAAGAGCCCAGTGCTCAGAACAGAACACTAGAACACGCACAAGACATGGAACAGGTGAGCATAAACCCTATTTTAGAACATACACAAGGCCTAGAGGAGGGTGCAATGTGCAAACAATCTAGAACATGCATGGGAGACCTAGACGGGGAGCAATGTCCAGCACTCTAGATCATAAAAAAGAACTACAGGAGATAGTATGTACAGCATTGTGGAACATGCACAAGAACCGGCGAAAACCACAATGTCCAGCACTCTATAACATACACAAGACCAAGAAGAGGGCTCATTGCACTCTATAATCATACAAAAGATGTAGTGGAGGACACAATGTCTACTACTCTAGACCCTACATAACTATATGAGATCATATATACAGCACTGTGGAACATACACAAAACCTAGATAAATGTGCAATGTCTAGTACTCTAGAACATACATGAGACCTAGTGGAGGGAACAATGTCCAGGACTCTTGACTATATGTAACAACTAGAGGAGATCATACGTACAGAACCATAGAACATATAGAACAGCTGGAGAAAAGTACAATGTCAAGCACTCTAGAACATACACGAGACATGGAGGAGGGTACAATGTTCAGCACTCTAGAACATACCCGAGACCTAGAGGAGGGCAGAATGTTCAGCACTCTAGAACATACATGAGACATGGAGGAGGGCATAATGTTCAGGAATCTAGAACATACATGAGACATGGAGGAGGGTACAATGTCCAGCACTCTAGAACATTCTTGAGACCTAGAGGAGGGCAGAATGTTCAGCACTCTAGAACATACTGTACATAAGACACGGAGGCGAGCACAATGTTCAGGACTCTAGAACATACATGAGACCTAGAGGGGGAAACAGTGTCTAGTACTTCAGACAATAGATGAGACCTAGTGGAGGGCACAATGTCCAGTACTCCAGAACACACAAGAGACCTGGAGGAGGGCACACTGTCCAGGATTTTAGAACACATATGAGACTTGGAGGAGGTGTATATTCAGCATTCTAGAGCATACATGAGATCCAGAGGAGGTGTATATTCAGCATTCTAGAGCAGGCATGCTCAACCTGCGGCCCTCCAGCTGTTGTAAAACTACAATTCCCACAATGCCCCGCTGTAGGCTGATAGCTGTAGGCTGTTCAGGCATGCTGGGAGTTGTAGTTTTGCAACAGCTGGAGGGCCGCAGGTTGAGCATGCCTGTTCTAGAGCATACATGAGATCCAGAGGAGTTGTATATTCAGCATTCTAGAGCATACATGAGATCCAGAGGAGGTGTATGTAGAGCTCTGCAGAACCGACATGGGACTTGGAGACAATACTAAGGATGTCAAGACATTGAGGAGAGGCCAAAATCTGAAGCATTTAGTGATCAGTCACTCTCAGGATTTCGGCATGTCTCAGCGATAATTTCTCCAGAGACTAGTGACAAGATCCAAAAGAGCGGCCGTATAAAATCTGATACAAGGGGGTCCAGGAAGAATCGCAGTGAATATTTTGGAAGACATAAAGTAAGAGATCAGAAAGCTGCAGTAAAGTGAAGCAGAATCACTCTGCAGAGCATCGCTCCAACAGTACATTACACATAAACCGCAGCCAGTTACAGAGCCGCTAACCATGGTTGTTGGCAGAGACCCTTCACTGACTTGTCATCTCTGATCAGCGGCTACCATGACAAGAATGTCTCCTGGCAAAATGTGCTCCCCATTATGTCTCCTACTGGTGCGGTCGCCAAAAGGACATCACTCGAATATCGGTCACATATTACTGGTGACCCAGAGTCATGCATCTGAGCTGTGGCCAACATGCTGGCTGCCCCGTGTAGGGTTACTGGGTCAGGTCACCGAACTGGACAGTATCCGAAGTATCACACCCTGCACTGGGCGGCATGTTACATAATGCGCTGTGTCTGCAGGAGTGTCAACCACCAGAACTACAGAGATGTCACCGCTGATCTCCAGTGAATGGATAGGCTGCATTCTCAGTGATGTCACCGCTGATCTATAGTGAATGGATAGGCTGCATTCTCAGTGATGTCACCGCTGCTCTCTAATGAATGGATAGGCTGCATTCTCAGTGATGTCACCGCTGCATTCTCAGTGATGTCACAGCTGCTCTCTAATAAATGGATGGGCTGTATTCTCAGTGATGTCACCGCTGATCTCTAGTGAATGGATAGGCTGCATTCTCAGTGATGTCACCGCTGCTCTCTAGTGAATGGATAGGCTGCATTCTCAGTGATGCCACCGCTGATCTCTAGTGAATGGATAGGCTGCATTCTCAGTGATGCCACCGCTGATCTCTAGTGAATGGATAGGCTGCATTCTCAATGATGCCACCGCTGCTCTCTAGTGAATGGATAGGCTGCATTCTCAGTGATGTCACCGCTGCTCTCTAGTGAATGGATAGGCGGCATTCTCAGTGATGTCACTGCTGATCTCTAGTGAATGGATAGGCTGCATTCTCACTGATGTCACCGCTGATCTCTAGTGAATGGATAGGCTGCATTCTCAGTGATGTCACCGCTGATCTCTAGTGAATGGATAGGCTGCATTCTCACTGATGTCACCGCTGATCTCTAGTGAATGGATAGGCTGCATTCTCAGTGATGTCACTGCTGCTCTCTAGTGAATGGATAGGCTGCATTCTCAGTGATGTCACCGCTGCTCTCTAGTGAATGGATAGGCTGCATTCTCAGTGATGTCCCCGCTGATCTCTAGTGAATGGATAGGCTGCATTCTCAGTGATGTCCCCGCTGATCTCTAGTGAATGGATAGGCTGCATTCTCAGTGATGTCACCGCTGATCTCTAGTGAATGGATAGGCTGCATTCTCAGTGATGTCACCGCTGATCTCTAGTGAATGGATAGGCTGCATTCTCAGTGATGTCACTGCTGCTCTGTAGTGAATGGATAGGCTGCATTCTCAGTGATGTCACCGCTGCTCTCTAGTGAATGGATAGGCTGCATTCTCAGTGATGTCACCGCTGCTCTCTAGTGAATGGATAGGCTGCATTCTCAGTGATGTCACCTTGCTGCAGTCATTAGGCGTCACCTCAGTTTTCTTGCAGTGAAGAGATAAGTAATTACAGCTCACCCTCCAATGGAGCAAATGATGAACTCTGGATAATGGTGCAGTTTAAAGAGGTCTGAACGCACCCTAATGGGTAACGCCGTCTCTGCCCTCACCCACCATTAACCCTCACACTACTCCCCTGTCTCTGCCTGCGAGTCACCTTGCCTGCTCTTGCTCAGGGATTAGAGGAGATGGATTAATACGGGAAGCAGAGTCAGGAGGAGGTTTAGGAGTCTCTGCACAGAATTAATCCACTCACGCTGGCAGCATGAAATAGAGGACGGCGGCCGCCGCTCGATACAACTCGGAGAATTACTGAATCTCTTAATGGGAGACCAGTGCAGGCCTATAACAATACTCAGATGTAGCAGTGTCAATTTTGTTACTCAACTGTTTGGGGCAAAATTAGTATGAC
This sequence comes from Bufo gargarizans, assembly GCF_014858855.1. NCBI lineage: Eukaryota > Metazoa > Chordata > Amphibia > Anura > Bufonidae > Bufo > Bufo gargarizans. Next base: position 26,137,722 of record NC_058090.1, on the reverse strand, counting down.
GTGCCAAATGACAAACACTGTAGTGAAAGAGAAGAGGGGAACCTCGGTCATATCAAACCTTCACCCAGGAGCTAGTGTTGTAAATGGTGCTAGAGGAGGGGACGGGCACCAGGTGGCACATGACCCCTGAGCAGATACAGAGGATTACACCCAGTATACAGGACAGAGAAGTGGTACTGTGCAGAGTCCATATATACAGAATAAGAGCAGATACTGAGGATTACACCCAGTATACAGGACAGAGAAGTGGTACTGTGCAGTGTATATATATACAGAATAAGAGCAGATACTGAGAATTACACCCAGTATACAGGACAGAGAAGTGGTACTGTGCAGTGTCCATATATACAGAATAAGAGCAGACACTGAGGATTACACCCAGTACACAGGACAGAGAAGTGGTACTGTGCAGTGTCCATATATACAGAATAAGAGCAGATACTGAGGATTACACCCAGTATACAGGACAGGAGAAGTGGTACTGTGCAGTGTCCATATATACAGGATAAGAGCAGATACTGAGGATTACACCCAGTATACAGGACAGAGAAGTGGTACTGTGCAGTGTATATATATACAGAATAAGAGCAGATACAGAGGACTACACCCAGTACACAGGACAGAGAAGTGGTACTGTGCAGAGTCCATATATACAGAATAAGAGCAGATACTGAGGATTACACCCAGTATACAGGACAGAGAAGTGGTACTGTGCAGAGTCCATATATACAGAATAAGAGCAGATACTGAGGATTACACCCAGTATACAGGACAGAGAAGTGGTACTGTGCAGTGTCCATATATACAGAATAAGAGCAGATACTGAGGATTACACCCAGTATACAGGACAGAGAAGTGCAGGACCAGCAGTGAAAACAACATAACGCCTGGCCCTGTCATTTAAAGTGCAGAGGGTGCGGCAGTTGCAGAGAGAGCAGAGTCTCTAGGAGTAATGGCAACGCCCCCGTTGCTCCTAGAGGCTCATTTGCATATAATAAAACATCCTATGTCTCAGCAATGCGGGCACATATGAACATGGGACCAACACAGATGCCTTCAGCTGCCAAGTGCACAGGTAACAGGTCAGCCAGTGTCCTAGGTACAAAACTGCTGACAGATGGGCTTTAACCATTTGTGTCCATTGAATTGTATTTCTTAACGTACAGAGACGTCAGCACAGGAGAGGCGTCTTACGTGACAATGGAGCAGCCATCGACCAGTGCGGCGGCAGACACGTGTATTGTAGGGCGTTTTATGTAAGTGTCACCATTGTGATGAATAATGCAGCAGATAACTGCAGCCATCAGCGATAGTGAAGTCTATAATGTTACTGCCAAACCTCATCCATCCTCAGAGGCGAGGCGACGGCCTCCATTGTCCCGGCCATTCAGCTTTACCGATCAGCAAAATGATTCACAGAGGAGGCATTAAAGCCATAGAGGAAGATCAAGAGCTGAAGCCTGGCGCCCGGCAGAACGTACCGCCAACCTGACCATACTGAGGAGGGGGCGGTATAAACGAGAGAGGGGTGCCGACAGCGCAGTATCACACATGAGAGGATGAGATACAGCAGCTCAGCAGACAGTATCACACATCATAGGATTAGATACAGCGGCTCAGCAGACAGTATCACACAATAGGATTAGATACAGCGGCTCAGCAGACAGTATCATACATCATATGATGAGATACAGCAGCTCAGAAGACAGTAAAACACATCATAGGATTGGATACAAGGTCTCCAAAGACTGTATCACACACGGCAAGATTAGATACAGTGACTCAGCAGACAGTATCACACATAAGATTAGATACAGTGACTCAGCAGACAGTATCACACATAAGATTAGATACAGTGCCTCGGTAGACAGCATCATACATAATGGGCATAGATTTAGCAGCTCAGCAGAGTATCACACATGATGAGATTAGATACACCAGCTAAGCCTCGTCCTTTTACTGCTGGTCTCTTGCTACAGTGTGACAGTCGTGCAGCTGGATAGATATTCCTGTAACCACATACTACTTACATGTCCCCCCTCCCTCCGCCCTGCATACCCCGCAGAGGCCATGGGGGGAGAGCAGGCGTGTAAACCCCCTTTGAACATCCTAATCCTCAGTGTCGCACTCGTTACATTTCTGTCCTATAATCCCTGAATCAGCATTTAATGGAGGCGCGAGCCTGATCAGCGGGCGATGAAATTGCTGGTTTGTAGGATGTGCAGATTACGACGGCGCCTCGTGCTGAGTAACATGTGTTCGGCGGAGGACGGGGTACAAATCAGGTCATAATATGGTCACCGTGGACTGTGATCAGGACAAATACTAGTCCTTCAGTCCATTACTCTCTGCAGCCTTTCCATGGTTATAGCCGTTTCTGGAAAAATTGGGAGAAAACTAATATGGCTGCACGTAGACAGCATGTCACACCTCTGGTCCAGCGGGGACTGAAGCGGAGGAGGAAGGAGGTCGGGGCTGGAACCAGAGCACCATTTTTTTTTTAACCCCTGCAGTCTCCCTGGCAATAAGAAAAGGGGTTCCCGATCCCAGTGAACTCCTTTAGGCCTCTTTCACACAAACTATACGGATTGTGCCCGGATGCGTTCAGTGAAACTCGCACCATTTTCCAAGCAAATTCAGTCGGTTTTGTTGTCGGCGATTGCGTTCAGTTCAGTTTTTTCCACGCGGGTGCAATGCGTTTTGATGCGTTTTGCACGCACGTGATAAAAATATGAAGTTTTACAAACAACATCTCTTGGCAACCTTCAGTGAAAAACGCATTGAATCCGGACTTGCTTCCGGATGCGATTCGTTTTTCAGTGAAGCCCCATTCACTTTTATGGGGCCAGGGCTGGGTGAAAAACGCAGAATATAGAACATGCTGCGTTTTTCACGTAACGCAGAAGTGATGTGCAAGAAAAAAATCACTCATGTGCACAGACCCATTATAATGAATGGGTCAGGATTCAGTGCGGGTGCTATGTGTTCACGTCACTCATCGCACCCGCGTGGAAAACGCGCTCGTGTGAAAGAAGCCTTAAGAACTTGGCACTAATCAACGATTTATACTTAGAGGAGGAGATGTTTTGAGTTTTAGGGAAACTACTCCTTAAAAGGGGTGGTCACAGCACGACACCCTCTTCCACATGTCCTCTTAGGATACATTCACAGGACAGTGAAAACGGGTGTAAAAAGCGCATACACTGTCAGTTTTTCATGGCCATTTTGCATCGGATTGTGCATGCATTTTTACGCCTTGTATCCGTTTTTAACGGCCATTTTGCATCAGTTTTGAACAGCTGTTAAATACGGACTTTAAAAACGGATGTAGTTCATTTGCTGGTTTTGTTTTATTTATGTCAGCCCCTGCAGTGTATACAGTATATACAATGTCCCCCACTGGACATCAAATGGCCCCAGTAGGAATAATGCCTACCTGCAGGAATAATGACCCCTTTAGTGCCCCCACATCATGAATAATGGCCCCCTAAATGCCCCCTAGTAGGAATAATGACCTCCTTTGTGACCCCCTCATTATGAATAATGGCCCCCTAAAGTCAGATCCTACTGGTTTCTTCACGGGCATATATTATGTCTGTAGAAAAAACAGCAATATGTATTAGCTTTCTAAGTATAGAAAACTGCAATTCTCAGCATGGAGGGCTATAGTCTGGAGGTAAATGTCTTGCCCTCCATATAGATGGTCTCAGGTTCAAATCCCAAAAGAGAGAGTTGTAAATTTTTTCTTCAGTTAATTTTTTCTCCCTCATTCAACCCATAATGAAAGTTGATAGAAATTAAAATATTATGTGTATAGCAAATGGGCCTGAGTAATGTTAGTAATGCTGTACTTGCTAGGCTGTAAGTAGAGTATATGATATCCTGCTATGACACAGCTCTGTCACTCAAGGGGAAGGTGGAGTGCGCAGAGCACAGGTGTGTTACAGTGCAGTGCTCCGAGGACGGAGTCCAGCCTCCTGGTGCTCGAACTTGCTCATATGCATATGAATAAAAACGCAGATAGCTCTGCAGTGGTTTAACATACAGAAAAAGGAAAGGTATTGTTTTAATCAGCATGATGAGCCCTACCAGGCAGTATGCTTGGTTTAGTAGGTTTAAAAGTATATGAATATCATAGCCAGAAAGAGCTGGTCTTCTAGGCACTATGGCGGCCACTACAGCTCCCACAAGGGTTGTCACCCAGTTTTTCTCAGACTCCTGAATGGCAATTCGATCTGGCAGACTCAGGCAATACACGAAAGGGAACCGCTTCCTTCATTTCTCTTGGGGAGGTTTCAATTTCTGCATCATGTTCTACCTCTTAAAGGGGATGTCCAGGATGAGAAATAGAAGGCCGTGCTTGTTACCTGTGGATAGGTTGATAAGTGTCTGATCGGGAATAGGGGGCGGGGAGGCGGTCTGACCACTGGTGTTGCTGCTGATCACAAGGACCTGATATATTCCTGATCCTGAGAAAGGGGTATAAAAAAATAAAAAATAAAAAAAAGCAACTCCCCAGCACTGATAGAGTCGATCTGGGTTTTTGGGGGTTGTCAGGTCCTATTACTAGATCACATGTCAGGGATTATGCCACAGAGGAGCCTGGGGACCATCTGCTATCCAACCTCAACCAAATCCCTAAGAAACGCTCATGTGAGCATTGTCATCCTTAAGGCTCAGGAGGTAATCTCCATAAAAGGGGCAACTTCAGGACGCACGGATGAGCCACTAATGACCCCCTGTGCAGGGACGTGTACCATGTCCCGAAGAACGGTGCACGGAGGGACCTATACTGGCATAAATCCAACTTTATGTTGTGGTCTATATGCTCCATGTAAACCCAATGCTGTGTGATGCCTAGAGGAGAGACTGAGGGGGCGGAGCATGACACAGGGATTCATAAAATACTCCAAAAATTCCATGTCTCATGCTCTGCTTTAGACATGACACAATATATCAAGTTTACCTGGAGAGTTCCCACTTTGGACGTACAGCATACTGGCTGTGACCCTGACCAATAAGACAGGGGGTGTCAGGTCTCCACCAAAAACACAATGCCTACCGTTTTGTGACTACAGCTCCTCTGTATATGTCACCATGGTAACAGACTACAAATAAATTGTGTGTAGTCAGATCATGCAGTCTTTCAAAAAAAAACGCTACTTACTGTGTGCATTCCGTTTCCATATGTTCGTTCCACCAAAAAATAGAACATGTCTTATTACTGTCCGCATCACGGACAAGGATAGGACTGTTCTATTAGCAGTCAGCTGTTCCGTCCTGCAAAAAATGCAATGCAGACAGACGTCATCCGTATTTTTTGCGGATCGCAAAATACATAAGGTCCTGTGCATGAGCCCTAAAACAGTACCATCTATGGAATTTTTTAAATCTCATGCACACAGTGCAAAAATGTTCCACGTGGAAATTGACCCACGGTTAAGATTTCGAAATCTGCAGCTTGTCAACTGTTTGTGTGGATTTTCAGGGCATAGACGCTTAATAGGTAAAGTAAGGCCTATAGGCTTGGAGAGTATAGTTTGGGGAGAGTCACTTAGGGTCCATTCACACGTCCGTAAGTGTTCTGCAGATCCGCAAATTGCGGATCCGCAAAACACAGACACTGGCAATGTGCATTTAAAATGAATGGGTCTGCACCCATTCCGCAAAATTGCAGAACGGATGCGGACATGTGAATGGACCCTTATAGAGAAAGATTTGGGTGTCCTTGTGGATGGTAGATTAAAGGGAACCTGTCACCTAGAAAATGCATATTAAACTGCCAGCAGTACCTAATTGCAGCCTGTAGCATGATTATAAATGTACAATGCAGCAAAGGTCTAAAAAAAAGACATTTATTCATCTGGCCACACTATGGAAACGATAGTCTTGAAGTCAAGGGGGCAGCGGCTTTCTCGCCTGAAGTCAAGCGCGCCCCGCCCCCTTTTACCTCCCCCAAAGCGTTTGATTGATAGGATGCCCGATTCCTTCACTGCCGGTTGCTTGAATGTAGTCTCGCGCATGCGCAGGCTCTCGTGTGCCTGAGCATTGAGCTCATAGTGGAGTAGCGCAGGCGCCGGTATTGTAGGGGCACTGCGCACGCGCAAGACTACTTTAATGCGTCCAGAAGTGAAGGAAATCCTATCAATCAAACGCCAAGGGGAGGGAAAGGGGGCGCGCTTGACTTCAGGCGAGAAAGCCGCTGCCCCTTGACTTCAAGACTATCGTTTGCATACCGCGGCCTGTTTAATAAAAGTATTTTTTCAGCCTTATGGCGCATTGCACAGAAAAGACAGAGACACCTTTATAATCATGCTACAGGCTGCAATAAGGTACTGCTGGCGGTTTAATATGCATTTTCTAGGTGACAGTTTCCCTTTAAATTACAGCACTCAATGTCAATCAGCTGCTTCTAAGGCCACCAGGATATTGTCATGCATTAAACGAGGCATGGACTGGGCAGGGATGTGATATTACCACTTTACAAAGCGCTGGTGCGGCCTCATCTGGAATGTGCAGTTCAGTTCTGGGCACCAGTCCATAGAAAGGACGCACTCAGTGGAGGATCCATAGCCAGGTCTCGGGAGGGGCACTTACCCGGGCAATAGGAGATTATGGGGCCCCTGTGTCCCCGCCCACCCTCAAGCCACACCCACACACAGCCCCACCCATATATCGCGCCCATACCTCTTCCATCCAGTGACATCTCCTCTGATGTAGACGTTCTCTTTCTTCATCTTCTCCATCCAGACCAGACCGCCATGATGATTTATTTCAGCAATCTCTATTCTCTGCAGAGTTTGACAGACGGACATCTTAGTTTCCTACTTTTCCTCCCACCTTCTCAACATCCCATTATGCACCCCCAATACTGAGACGCTGTGCCCCCCAAAACTATACTGTAGAAACAGATAAGCCCCCTGAAAATACTAGTTACACACAGATAGCGCCCCCATCACTAATTATTGGAACACAATGCCCTAAAAAATAACTGCACCCAGCAAATAGAGCCCCTAACACTAATAGTGTAACCATAATGTCCCCCAAAAATAACTGTGCTAAGCTGGTACTGTGCCAGGGCGCCCCCACAGTAATAGTGCTCCCCAAAATCCTAACAATAGTAATAATTCTGTGCCAGAGTGCACTTAGTAGTAATAGTGCTCCTACAGTGCCCCCAACAGTAATTGTGTCCCAGAAGTAATAATGCTCCCATAGTCCCCAGTCAATGTCCCCAGTGCCCTCATGTGATCTAATGACCCGTACTGTGTGCCACTACAAAAAAAACACTTCGTGCCCCCAGTTTAGCTAAGGTGCCCATAGTGCCCCTATAATTTGTGCCAGTATAAAATACACCTATATAGTGCCCCCAGAAGATGCCCCCATAGTGCTCCTCCCCCGTCCCCATAGTGCCCTTCATAATGTGGCAATATAAAATGCCCCTATAGACTGCCCCACATAGATGCCCCCATAATGCTTCTCTCCTCCCTTCCCCATAGTGGCACCAAAATGGGTGCCAGTATTAAATGCCCCCATAGTGCTATTTTCCCCCCTTCTCCATAGTGCCCCCCCATAATGTGCCAGTATATAGGGCCCCCATTAGATGCCCCCATAGTGCTTCCCCCCCATAATGTTCCAGTATATAGGGCCCCACCCCCTTCTTGCCATACAGTACTAAAAATAATTAAAACAATAAACACTTATACTTACCTCCATGACACTGCGATGCGATGCAGGCCTCTGCCGGCCTGTGTCCCGCTTTGTACGGCTCAGGCGGCGCGATCGTACCGCCTGCACGGGCCTCTGATAGGCTGCAGGCCTAGTGCCTGCAGCCTATCATAGGAACGGGCAAGGGAGACGCCTCTCCCCTGCTTCTCCGCACCATTCCTCTGTATCGCTGTCCTGAGGACGGCGATACAGATGAATATGGAGATGAGCGCTCATCTCTCCCTGCTGCTACCACCGCCGCCAGGCCCGGAATGTTCAGTCCGCTGTCCGCCCCTGGCTCTCACTACATTCTCAGGGGGGCAATTGCCCCGTTGCCCCCCCCCCCGGATCCGCCAATGGAAGCACTACAGCTGGAAAAAGTACAGAGGAGAGCGACTAAACTGATGAGGGGCCTGGAGGGTCTTAGGTATGAAGAAAGATTAAAAGAATTGAATTTATTTAGACTTGAGAAGAGACATCTAAGGGGGGCATGATTAACCTGTACAAGTATATAAATGGGCCATACAAAAAAAATCATGTAAAATGCCCTCAAAAGACAAGGGGGCGCTGAATCCGACTGGAGAAGAAAAAGTTCAGTCTCCGGATGCGTCAAAGCTTCTTTACTGTAAGAACTGTGAATCTGTGGAATAGACGTCCTCAGGACGCGGTCACAGCAGGGACACGGGACAGTTTCAAAAGGGGTTTAGACAAATTCTTAAAAGTAACCAACATTAATGCTTATGAAAACGGGCAGAAATCCGAGTCTCACTTCCTTCTGGGATTCGCGTCCCCACCGATCCCTGGGGTGAACTTGATGGACTCATCTAACCGTTTAACTATGTAAGATTTCAGCCATTGCAATGAATGATAAAAGGTGAGGATCTGGGGGAAATTGGCGCCAAAATTGGCAAGTAAAATTGGCGCGGAAATGTAGTGAAAATCTCAGGAAAAGCCACAAACCGCTGTGTGCGTGTACCCTAAGAAACGCCTGATTAGTCAGAAGGAGAGGACAGATCGAGGGGAATGTGACCGCGAGATCAGACTGTTACCATGGAGACACATAGCCGGCGGAGGAGCTGCAGACACGGAAGGAAACTTTTCATGAAAATCTATTGCAAAGCTGCTTTGTTTTAATGGATATGCATCGAGAGAATAAAAAAGTTTATTTAGGAGGATGGACATGGCTGTTAGGCCTCTTTCACACGAGCGTGACGGATCGGCTCCGGATGCGTTCAGTGAAACTCGCACCATTTTGCAGGCAAGTTCAGTCCGTTTTGTCTGCGATTGCGTTTGTTTTTTTTCCACGCGGGTGCAATGCGTTTTGATGAGTTTTTCACGCGCGTGATAAAAAAACTGAAGGTTTAGAAACAACATCTCTTAGCAACCATCAGTGAAAAACGCATTGCATCCGCACTTGCTTAAGGATGCAATGCGTTTTTCACTGAAGCCCCATTCACTTCTATGGCCCCTTTCACATGAGCAAGTTTTCCACGCGGGTGCAAAGCGTGACGTGAACGCATAGCACCCGCACTGAATCCTGACCCATTCATTTCAATGAGTCTGTGTACATGAGCGTTTTTTTTTACGCATCAGTTCTGCGTTGCATGAAAAACGCAGCATGTTCTTCAGGGCTCATGCACACGACCGTATGCCCTCCGAGACATACTGTCCGTGAGCGGGCCATATGTCTCGGAGGGCATACGGTCGTGTGCATGAGCCCTAAGGGTCCATTCACACGTCCGTTTTTTCTTTCCTGATCTGTTCCGTTTTTTCAGGAACAGATCAGGACCAGATCTGGACCCATTCATTTTCAATGGGTCCTGGAAAAAATCGGACAGCACAATGTGTGCTGTCCGTTTCCGTTGTTCCGTTCCGCATGTCCGTTTAAATATAAAACATGTCCTATTCTTGTCCTGAAAAATCGGATCCTGGTACAATACAAAGTCAATGGATCCGCAAAAAACGGATGACATTCGGATGTCATTCCGTATGTCATCCGTTTTTTGCGGATTCCGTTCCTGGAAACACATAACAAATTTTTTTTTTTTTTTTTTTTTTCAATTTTTTTTCAAAGAAATCCAAACAACTTTATTTGATTATTGAAATGTATACATGTTCCCGTTTTTTGCGGATCCGCAAAAAACGGATGATATACGGATGACATACGGAAACATTTTCAGGAACAACGGATCCGCAAAAAACGGACCGTTTTTCAGGATGAAAAAAAACAGGACGTGTGAATGGACCCTTATCCTGCGTTTTTCACACAGCCCTGGCCCCTTAGAAGTGAATGGGGCTTCACTGAAAAACACATTGCATGCGGAAGCAAGTGCGGGTGCGATGCGTTTTTCAATGATGGTTGCTAAGAGATGTTCTTTGTAAACTTTCAGTTTTTTATCACGCACATGAAAAACGCATCAAAACGCATTGCACTCTCGCAGAAAAAAATCTGATAAAACTGAACGCAATCACCGACAAAACTGACCGAACTTGCTTGCAAAATGGTGCGAGTTTCACTGTGTGAAAAACGTAGAAAATGGCTACATGCACACGATAGTTGTGTGTTTTTTGCGGTCTGCAAATCGCGGATCCGCAAAACACGGATGGCGGACAGCCTCTAATATAACTGCCTATTCTTGGACATGTTATATTTTTTTTGCGGGGCCACGGAACGGAGCAACGGATGCGGACAGCACACGGAGGGCTGTCCGCATCTTTTGCGGCCTGATTGAAGTGAATGGGTCCGCATCCAAGCCGGCAAAACTGCGGCTCAGATGCGGACCAAAACAACGGCCGTGTGCATGAGGCCTATAGAACATGCTGCGTTTTTCACGCAACGCAGAACTGATGTACACAGACCCATTGAAATGAATGGGTCAGCATTAAGTGCGGGTGCTATACATTCACGTCACGCATCGTGGAAAACTCGCTCGTGTGAAAGGGGCCTTAGGATCGTAATACTGGTTTATGGTCCAACGTACAGAACCCACACCTCTCCTGCCAGCAGTGAATGTGGTCAGCATGGGCACCCCTCCTGTATGTACCCCCCAATAACAGACATTACCCCCTCTTTCTGGGATAGGCAAGACCCATGCACCAACTGTGACAGGCGAACCTGGTCTTAAAGGGATCGCACATTTAGCGATGGTCAGTTAGACATGACTATACATATATATCCTGTATTATAACGCCAGGCAGTAATCAATAGATCGTCTAATATACCGGAGGTCAAGTGACCTAAATCCTCACACAAATCTTTATCCTTCAGGGTCTACCTGGACCAGGACCAGAACCTCGGCGGGTCACAACCACAAATCTGCAAATACAAATTCTTGCTGGTGCCTCATCAGGGCGGGTGGCTAATTGCTTATGTGATGACATTATGCGCTGTCAGCCCCGAAATTGTATCTTCTTTGGGGGCTGCCAGGCTCAATTCGGGAGATCTGGGTTTGGCTGAAAATCCCTGACCGAACAATGACCGTGTGAATAAGGGCTCATTCACACGAACGTAAGCAGTCCATGCCTGTGCTGCGGACCGCAATTTGCGGCCCACAATGCAGGGGCACCAGCCGTGTGAATCCCGTATTGCGGCACAGACCCATTCATTTGAATGGGTCTGCAATAAACGGCAAAAGATAGGACATCCTCTATCTTTTGCGGTGTGGAGGCGCTTCTGTGGGCTTCCGATCCGTGCCTACACTCTGCATTGCGCTGTGTCTTGCGGATTGCGGACCCATTAAAGTCAATGGATCCACATCCGCGATATGGGCTTCACGCGGCCGGTTCCAGTATACTGCAGAACCGCCGTTTGCGGTCCGCAATACGGGCACGGACAGCCTAGGGCCCTAAGGCGTAACTGTACTTGTATTTGTGACCCCAGACAGGAGAGAAATTTTGCTACTGCATCGTAAAGCTCAAAGGAAACTGCCTAGACTGATGCACTGTAACAAACTCTCAGCTGTGTGGGCAGGACATGGTCTGGTCAGGATTTCAGTCTCTGGATGTAAACAAAGTTCTCATTCACTGAGCACAAACAGAGATCTTGAAAAGAGAAACTGCAAAACAGAGCTGGAATGTCTCATCATTTGCTACAATGTATCAGCGTCAGGTCCAGACACTTCAGCTCACAGAGGATTGTCTAGACTGGATACATCTTCAGCGGCATTCAGTTTCATTCACTGACAGCAAGAATAGATATTAAAAACATGTAGAACCATTATTACCAATATTCGAAAGTTGCAGACTCCTTTACTGCATGAGAGGCTGCTTCACACTTAAAGGCTATGTACACCTTCGGGGGCAATTTTTTTTTTTTATGATTGCACTTTACTCATTTTGGGCTAAAAATCATTTTTTCAGGTGGTCTTTATTAAAAATATTGAGCCGTTCTGTCACAAGGGGTTACCAGTTTTTCTAGCTGTGTAAATCCTACTTTTTACTTTCACTTTTTTCTGATCATCTAATAAAACCTCTCTCAAAATGACAAAAAAAGTTCAAACACTTAAAAGAATTGGGCTACAATGAGGAGGTCAGAGGTAAGACGCCGTCAGCTGAGCTGCCTGACGGAACACAGTGAGAATTCAGATCCTGCTACTAGGGAAACTCAAGGCTGCACAAAGACAGAGGTTCAACATTTTTAATAAAGGCCAACTGAAAAAATGTGGGACTAGTCCTTTAAAGGCTATGTACGGAAAGGTGTCTTTTATAGCTACTGAGTTATTTAATTAAATCCATCTGTATTGCGCCACCTACTGTTTGTTCTTTTTCAAAATTTCTCTGTCCACCTTACTGAAGTGGACGCACATGCTAAGTTCCATCTGTCAGCTGCCACAAGCTGCAGCAGAAAGGACACGCCCATTGAGCAACCAGCTCAAAATAAATTTAGCAGAGCAATTGGAACAATGAATAGGATGATCCCTGGATCCATGTGAGGTACAGGGCCGATTCTAGCTTTGTTAAGCCTCTTGCACACGGACGTTTTTTTTTTTCCGTTTATGCTCCGTTTCCGTACTGTATATGGAACCATTCATTTCAATGGATCCGCAAAAAAACGGAAGGTACTTCCGCATAACGGACAAGGATAGTACTGTTCTATTAGGGGCCAGCTGTTCCGTTCTGCAAAAAACGTAATGCACACGGACAGCATCCGTATTTTTTGCGGATCGTTTTTTTGCGGACCGCAAAATACTGAAAAAGCCATACGGTCGTGTGAAAGAGGCCTTAGAAAGAGATTGTCATGTCCTATAGGATATTGGATTTTTATATTTTTCATTCATCATGTGATGACCCCTTTAATAACTACTCCAATCACCACTGGTCCCACTAGTGGCATACCAGCCGCCCGTGTACGAGGATTGGGGAGGGACGGGTGCTGTGATTTCCATTTACTGTCTTATTAATGAAACCAAATGAAAACTGTGTCAGATCTAATAATAGCAAGAAATAGCATTGCGCCCCGTAAAGTCATTACTTTTAATAGCAGCGGGGGGAGGGGGGGGGTCCACGCAGAACTGGGGCAGGAATATCTGGATCATTCCTTTCACTGGATGGATGCGGAGCTGTGGGGTCGACTCTGGATGACACCAGGGACCCCAAGAACCATGGTCACCACAGAGGAAATAATGGCTGACCGTGCCCCCTCCGAAGTCACTGGCTGGCCATGTAATGTCATCCAGGGAAAGAGCTGGGGGGCCCAATCAACCCCCTCCCCCCCCTCCAATACCAGAGATGGCCTTCACAGGATAGCAATGACTATCACACAAGCCCCAGTGTCAGGTTCCTGTATCGTAGGGAAAGATCTGATGAAGCACAGGAGCGATCGCTATCACAGCTATGACCGGTATTAAGTGCTCCAGGTGGACGCAAAACAATTAAAACCCCAAAAATATGCTCAGAAAATGAAGGCCACTGTGAGGCCAGCCACAGATGAGCGAGTTCAATGCGAGAAACTCGCGGCGTGGCGTCAGTGTGAGGTCCCGTTCCGACCTCTGCTTCTCTGACAGGATCGCGCAGTATTGTCATGAATATAAAGGCTCATGAACACATGTGCAGGCCGTGGCCGTATAGCAGGTCCGCAATATACTGGCACCGGCCGTGGGCGTACCGTTTTCACGGATGTGGACCCTTTCACTTGAATCCGGAAGATATGGCGCGTAAGGCCATGGAAGCACTACAGAGAACACGCTCTATTTTTTTGTGGTGCGGACAGATTACAGAACCATTCAAGTTGAATGGGTCTGCGTCCGTCAGCACCGGCCACACGGACAGCGCCCGAGTATTGGAGACCGCAATTTGTGGTGACCAATGCACGGCACACGTTTGTGTGCATGAGCCCTAAGACTGTGTGTCCTGAAATCTATTGAATTACACTGACTGCATTAAGTCAGTGCAAGGGCTCATGCACACGGCTGTGGTTTCAGTCCTCATCCGATCCGCATTTTTTGCAGATCAGATGACGACCATTTCAAACGAGGCCGCAAAAGATGTGGAAAGCACACCATGTGCAGCCCACATCTGTATGTCCGTTTTGCGGACAAGGATAGGACATTTTTACAGAAATTAAAAAAATAAAAAATGGTGGCATGCACTCGGCCGGGATTCGCAGACCGCAAAGCACTTACGGCTGTGTGCAGTAGATTCCAGAACTCTCCGGGTCACACGGCATTATAAACCATTATATAGCCTCATTCACAAGTCCGTGGTCGTGCTGAAATCAGTGATGCCTCCGTAAAGATGTTTGTGAAGGACCCAAGTGTGGTCTGTGTGTCCGGTTTTTGCTGTCCATGTGTCATCCGTGTTTCACAGACACTGTGCAGATGAAAACATTTTCAAAGTATCTCTTCCTAAGTCTACATGCACACGAACGTTCTTTGTTTCCGTGTCCGTTCTGTTTTTGTTTTTTTTTTGCGGATAGGATGCGGACCCATTCATTTCAATGGGTCTGCAAAAAATGTGGACAGCACACCGTGTGCTGTCCGCATCAGTATGTGCGTTCCGTAGCCCCACAAAAAAAATAGAACATGTCCTATTCTTGTTCATTTTAGGCATTGTTACAATGGATCCGGCAAAAAAATCAAAAACGGATGGCATATGGATATTAGAGCTCCTTTGCATCCCTTTCCTCCCAGAATTCCAGAGGAGCATGTATGGCCTATCCACGCTGATTAAGGCGCTCTTCTCCCTAAGGAGAGACAGTACCGCCCTAACCCTGACAGGCCTCTCACCCAGTTAGGCCCCTTTCACACGAGCGAGTATTCCGCGCGGGTGCGATGCGTGAGTTGAACGCATTGCACCCGCACTGAATCCTGACCCATTCATTTCTATGGGGCTGTTCACATGAGCGGTGATTTTCACGCATCACTTGTGCGTTGCGTGAAAATCGCAGCATGCTCCTCTTTGTGCGTTGCGGTGCGATAATCCACGCAACGCAGGCCCCATAGAAGTGAATGGGGTTGCGTGAAAATCGCAAGCATCCGCAAGCAAGTGCGGATGCGGTGCGATTTTCACGCATGAGTTCTAGGTGACAGTCTATTCACTGTATTATTTTCCCTTATAACATGGTTATAAGGGAAAATAATAGCATTCTGACTACAGAATACATAGTATAATAGTGCTGGAAGGGTTAAAAAAATAAAAAAGTTAACTCATCTTATCCTCTTGTTCGCGTAGTTGGTTCCCGGTCTGCTAGCTGTGGGCTTGGGCTAAAGGACCTTTGATGATGGACCATGTGATTGGAGCATGTGATCTGACGTCACCACAGGTCATTCAGCCCAAGCCCACAGCTAGCAAAGAACAGACCGGGAACGAACTACGCGAACAAGAGGATAAGGTGAGTTAACTTTTTTATTTTTTTAACCCTTCCAGCACTATTATACTATGTATTCTGTAGTCAGAATGCTATTATTTTCCCTTATAACCATGTTATAAGGGAAAATAATACAATCTTCAGAACATCAATCCCAAGCCCGAACTTCTGTGAAGAAGTTCGGGTTTGGGTACCAAACATGCGCGATTTTTCTCACGCGAGTGCAAAACGCATGACAATGTTTTGCACTCGCGCGGGAAAATTGCGCATTTTCCCGCAACGCACCCGGCTCTTATCCGGGCAAAAAACATGACGCCCGTGTGAAAGAGGCCTTAGGCCAGTACTCTCTGCTCTGCACTGATGAGGAGCAATCACCCCGAAACAACTGTCTGCAGATGAGATGCTGGCTTATTTAATATCCAAGTCATGTCTCAAGGCTTAGCTAAAGAGCTGAACACTGACTTATAGGATAGCTGCATTAGAGGCAGAGCTTGTTAAGAGTTCATTTGCATCCCTTACTCCCTATATTAGTAGCTAAAACAATGGGGTAATTTACAAAGTTTTATGCCCTCTTTTTGGAGTAAAACTGTTGCATGTCCCCCTTCTTGCGACTTTTTACAATACTTGTGACATGGGCGTTTTTTACTGCGTGTTTAACACATAGGAGTGTTTTACGGCAGCAATGCCAACGTAAACTAAAAAAGACCAGCAGCGCCGCGGCCTTCTCACTGTTTACCGCAGGCCCAGTGACGTCACGACTAGTATCACTGGCCTGGGCGGGGCTAAGCTCTGTTCACTTGAATGGAGCTTAGCCCCGCCCAGGCAAGTTGATTCTTGTCGTGATGTCACTGGGCCTGCGGTAAACAGCGAGAAGGCCGCGGCGCTGCTGGAGTGCCGCTGCCTTCTCAAACAGCTGGTGGGTGGGGGTCCCGGGTGTCAGACCACCCGCCGATCAGATGCTGATGCAGAACCCCTTTAATGTAAATGACCTTCAATACACCTTTGTGTTTAAAGGTATTAAAGTCCAAGAAACTCACAGTAACATCCAGTATAAACGATGCGACGTGTTGGCATTTCCAGGTTCGGGCCGCTCGTGCTTGGGAATGACATTAAAAAAAAAAAAAAAACATGCTCCAAAGGCTGGAAGTGACATAGCGTCGCCCACAAGGTGATGTGGAAAGGACATTATAGAGATGAAAACGCGTTCCAAAATACCAATTAACCATCAAAAGCAAATGTTTATATAAGCCCAATCGTAAGAAAAGATTAGAACAAATTACTAAATCATTCAGACCCATAATTTTCACTTAGAAAATAGTAATTACCTAAATAATTTCACTCCAACAGGATCACTGTGCGTCACACACATTAAGTAGTAAGAAAGTAAATTCAAATTCGCCATACCAAATGATATATGGAAACAGATGACACAATGAAACAGCTCTAGGCCTCCTGCCATGAAGCGGGCCGCAACGCACGAACACCGTCCGTGGGGCAGCCGCAGCGGATCGTGGACTCATTCACTTTAATGGGTCCATGATCCGGCCATTCTGCAAAAAGATAGGACATGTTCTATCTTTTTGCGGAACGGAAGTACGGGACGAAAGCCCACTCCGTGCTACCCTTCCGCATCTCCGGATTTGCGAACCCATTGAAGTGAATGGCTCCCGCATCCACGATGCGGAATGCACACGGAACGGTCCCAGTTTATAGCGGGTCCGCAATACGGCCACGGGGCGCACACGTTCGTGTGCAGGAGGCCTAACACAATGCAGAGCATACACAAACCTGCTCCTCCTCAGGTCCCCCACCCACTGGGCTCACAGACACTCAGGAGGAATCATTACTAACAGGTGTATGCGTCATGTGACTACGCCACCTATCAGGAAGTTTACCACACACAGTGGGGGTCATTTACAAAGACCTGTGCTTTGCCGGACGGGCGAATCTACCTTACTAAAGATGGCCGCCCGCATGTGTTCGCTGGCGAACACTGCGAACTGACCATCACTGGTGAGGACAGTGTAAAAACGCCCGTGCAACAAAATATTGGGATCTTGCAACTTTGTAAACGTCAAAAACTGGCGTATAAATGTTTCGTAAATGCCCCTTCAGTGCAGCGAACTCTAGTGGGGTCAAGTTGAGAAATGCACTACATTCTGTGCGAATCCAGCCAGATGCAGTGCAATGTACCACACGGCGGTGCAGTGTCTGCTGTGATGGGGCAGCACGCTGGCTCGGTGGTTAGCACTGGGGTCCTGCATGGAGTTTGCGTGGGTTTCCTCCGGGTTCTCCGGTTTCCTCCCACACTACAAAGACATACTGATAGGGACCTTTGATTGTGAGCCGCATTGGGGACAGCGTGATGCTAATATCTGTAAAGCGCTGCGCTATATAAGTGTGCAAAATAAATAGGGGAATTCAGGCAAAGACAGGTGATCTCGGGGTGTGTAAGAGGCTCCGCCACCCAGTGCTGCATGCATACGGACACATGGAGGGGACGTGAATGTCTCCATTACAGGAGACTGACACAATAAGCCTGTGTGTGACATGGGAGGTATACAGAGGTGCGGTATTATGGCTCCGTACAGCTGGGGGGCGGTATACAGGCCTGTACCAGTCTCCACAGTGACCCAGAAGCGCAGAGCCTCAGCTGTAACCTCAGTGATCCGCTCTGAAGCGCCAGATGTTCTGCTCCATTTGTGGGGTTTTTTGCAGTCTGGAGCGCGGCCAAGTAGAGCAATATACAGCATAATGAGTCTGAGACAAAATCGTCATAATTATAGGAAAACCAACAAGATGACAAAGCATCCAAAACCCCCAGAATCCCCAGCACAATCATACATAGCAATTACTGAGCGTCCTACTGTTATATAATACTGCATAAATAGCAATTACCCAGTATCCTACTGCTATATAATACAGCATATATATAGCAATTACCCAGTATCCTACTGCTATATAATACAGCATATATATAGCAATTACCCAGTATCCTACTGCTATATAATACAGCATATATATAGTAATTACCCAGTATCCTACTGCTATATAATACAGCATATACCGTATATAGTAATTACCCAGTATCCTACTGCTATATAATACAGCATATATATAGTAATTACCCAGTATCCTACTGCTATATAATACAGCATATACCGTATATAGTAATTACCCAGTATCCTACTGCTATATAATACAGCATATATATAGCAATTACCCAGTATCCTACTGCTATATAATACAGCATATACCGTATATAGTAATTACCCAGTATCCTACTGCTATATAATACAGCATATATATAGCAATTACCCAGTATCCTACTGCTATATAATACAGCATATACCGTATATAGTAATTACCCAGTATCCTACTGCTATATAATACAGCATATATATAGCAATTACCCAGTATCCTACTGCTATATAATACAGCATATATATAGTAATTACCCAGTATCCTACTGCTATATAATACAGCATATATATAGTAATTACCCAGTATCCTACTGTTAAATAATACTGCATAAATAGCAATTACCCAGTATCCTACTGCTATATAATACAGCATATATATAGTAATTATCCAATATCCTACCGTTATATAAAACTACATGTATAACAATTACTGAGCGTCCTACTGTTAAATAATACTGCATAAATAGCAATTACACAGTATCCTACTGCTATATAATACAGCATACATGTTTGTGTGTCGTTATAAGGTATCAAGAGTATCCCCTATAACAGTGACATCTATAGTACCCCGACCCTTAACACTGACCCCCTCACAGTGCCCCGCTTAAAATGGGACCTCTACAGAAGCCCACCCCTTGACAGTGACCTCCACAGGGGCCTGCCCCCTTAACAGCGACCTCTACAGCACGCGCCCCTTAAGGCCCCTTTCACACGGGCGAGTATTACGCACGGATGCGATGCGTGAGTTGAACGCATTGCACCCGCACTGAATCCCGACCCATTCATTTCTATGGGGCTGTTCACATGAGCGGTGATTTTCACGCATCACTTGTGCGTTGCGTGAAAATCGCAGCATGCTCTATATTCTGCGTTTTTCACGTAACGCAGGCCACATAGAAATGAATGGGGTTGCGTGAAAATCGCAAGCATCCGCAAGTAAATGCGATTTTCACGCACGGTTGCTAGGAGACGATCGGGATGGAGACCCGATCATTATTATTTTCCCTTATAACACGGTTATAAGGGAAAATAATAGCATTCTGAATACAGACTGCTTAGTACAATAGCGCTGGAGGGGTTAAAAAAATAATAATAATAATTGAACTCCCCTTAATCGCGCAGCCGGCATCTCTTCTGTCTGTCTTCCTGTGCTGTGTGCAGGAAAAGGACCTGTGGTGATGTCACTCCGGTCATCACATGATCCATCACCATGGTAAAAGATCATGTGATAGATCATGTGATGAATCATGTGATGACCGGAGTGATGTCACCACAGGTCCTGTTACTGCACACAGCTAAGATGAAGACAGAAGGAGATGCCGGCTGGGCGATTAAATTGTAATTTTTTTTAACCCCTCCAGCGCTATTGTACTATGCATTCTGTATTCAGAATGCTATTATTTTCCCTTATAACCATGTTATAAGGGAAAATAATACAATCTACAGAATAATGATCCCAAGCTTGAACTTCTGTGAAGAAGTTCGGGTTTGGGTACCAAACATGCGAGATTTTTCTCACGCAAGTGCAAAACGCATTACAATGTTTTGCATTCGCGTGGAAAAATCGCACGTGTTCCCGCAACACACCCGCACATTTTCCCGCAACGCCCCTGTGAAAGAGGCCTAACACTGACCATAGGTTATAGTCCCCTTAACTGTGACCTCCACCATTCCCGGCCCCATTAAGAGAGACCTCCACAGCGACTGCCCCTTTAACAGTGACCTCACAGTACCGCGCTGCTTTAACAGCAGTATTTTATTGTGTCAGTGAAAACGGATCCGTCCCCATTGACTTACATTGTGTGCCAGGACGGCCGTTTTTACTGACACAATAAAAGGCGCAATAGAAAACGGATCCGTCCTCCGTTGACTTTCAATGGTGTTCAAGACGGATCCGTCTTGGCTATGTTAAAGATAATACAACCGGATCCGTTCTGAACGGATGCAGACGGTTGTATTATCTGAATGGAAGGGTTTGTGCAGATCCATGACGTTTGGACCACTTGTGAGATCCCTGAACGGATGTAAAAAAAAAATGGAAAGCCAAAACGCGAGTGTGAAAGTAGCTTTAATGGGCTAAACCGTGAGCAGACTCCCGCTGCGGTGTCCTGTAGTGTCCGAGTGGAATCCGTGCCAAGAATGCACATAGCGCATACTGGAAAACCACATGTAAAAATAATCCACGGCCACACGAACAGCAGCACGGACGTCTATTGAAAACAATAGGAGGTGATTTTGGCATGGAAAGTGCGCTGAAATCCATGGCAAAAATCCTCTTTCACACACATTTTTGTGGCATTTTTATATGCCGAAAAATGACAAAAAATCATGTGACTTGATTGGCATTTTTTTTAGGTGTTTTTACCCCAGAAGGTGTGTTTTAGCAACTGGTGTTTTTTGCATGCTCGGCATTTTTTAGAGCAAAGTATGCGCCCCCCCCCAAGTGATGTCACTTTCTTTATAGAGCTGTATGGGAAAAAAGGCACTGGTGTAATAAAAAAATAAAAAAACATAAAAAAAACACCAATGCACATGCATTTAGTTTTTTTTTTAAGCAGAAAAAAATTAAGAAATACATAAATAACAAAAGAGGCAATAAGGGGAAAAATGCCAGATCCAGAGCATGATGCGATAAAATAAATAAAAAGACACTGATGCAAAAAAACCACACCTGAAGGCCTCATGCACACGACCGCTGTTTTATTTCGTGTCCGTTGTGCCGTTTTTTGTGATTTTCTGCAGACCTATTGACTTTCAATGGGTCCGTTGAAAACTCGGCTAATGCACCGTTTGTCATCCGCGTCCGTGATCCGTGGTTCCAGTCCGTCAAAATAATATAACCTGTCCTATTATTTTCGCGGACCCATTCAAGTCAATGGGACCGCTAAAACACACGAAGGCACACAAGATTGTCGTCCGCGTCCGTTTTTTTTCCTAGCATTTGCATGGCAAACCTATCTTACTTTTTTTTTTTTTATTTCCTTCATGTCTGGTGATCCTCCAAAAATAAAGGAAGACACACGGAAACGGATCACGGAACAACGGAACCCCATTTTGCGGATCGGAACACAACAACGGTCGTGTGCATGAGGCCTTAGGGTGAAAAAAAAACACTACAAAAAAAATGTTGTCCTGCAAAAACATAGCAAAATGGCTTATAGATTGAGAATATTAACAAGGACCCTTAAATTCTGGGGACCCAAGGGCCCCTCCAGCAGCACAAGGCACTGTTCACACCCATCACGTTCATCACGACACATCTTACTGGAGTTTCAAGCTGCATAAAATTGTTTCAAAATGCCTCCCCTCAATCTATGGCGGCGTCGCCTGTCACAGAAAGCGACATTTCACAGATTTTAGATCAATGGGAAGATGGATGTGACGGGCGACAACCAAAGCATTGATCACCCTGCTGACGCAGGGTCATAGGGGGCTGCTGCAAAAACAGATGTGCAGTCCTTTAATTCAGCACTTTCTGGTCTGCGAATTCTGATCATCTGGCGCAATGATACGATTTATCATGACCGGGTAAGTACTGGCGGCTCTAGTGTCAGCAGGTTAGCTTGGTCTTAATGGAGCGGGGCCCAATTTGTGCTGTGGGGCCCCACAGTAGTTTGTGATGCAGTGGTGACTATACACTATGGGGGGAATTTATCAAGCCCCCTGCACCAAGGTGCCAATTTGGCCTCATGCACACAACCGTTTTTTCTTTAAAAAAACGGGGTCCATAGGTCCGTGATCCGTGACCGTTTTTTCGTCCGTGGGTCTTCCTTGTTTTTTGGAGGATCCACGGACATGAAAAAAAAAAAAAAAATCTAAGTCAAGTCACGGATCACGGACGCGGATGACAATCTTGTGTGCATCCGTGATTTTTCACGGACCCATTGACTTGAATGGGTCCGTGAACCGTTGGCCAAGAAAAAAATAGGACAGGTCATATTTTCTTCACGGCCAGGAAACACGGATCACGGATGCGGCTGCCAAACAGTGCATTTTCCGATTTTTCCACGGACCCATTGAAAGTCAGCTAAAGACTGGAGTGTCAGCTAAAGACTTACAAAAGTCTCTGGCATATGCTAACATCCCTGTTAGCGAATCTACGATACGTAAAACACTAAACAAGAATGGATTTCATGGGAGGATACCACAGAGGAAGCCACTGCTGTCCAGAAAAACATTGCTGCACGTTTACAGTGTAATATTCTGCGACCAATTAACCAAAAACAAAAAACACTGCTCTGTCCATGTTCCCGCTGTTCCCACACTGCTGCCCCTTTCCAACAACTTCCAATCCCCACTGGACTGGAAGGGACTTTGTCTCGTGACTGCTGCAGCCAGTCACTGGCCTCAGCGGTGACGTACTGGAGCGGAACGTCACTAGCAGAGAGCAATGGCTGGCTGCAGTGGTGACAGGACAAGCCCCCTTCTAGTCCATCTGGGGCGGCAGCGTGGGAATGGCGGGATGGCTGGCTGGCAGGTAAATGCAGTGCTGTGGGCAGGCAAGGGGGTCATGTGGCGGGACCAGGTATGGTGTTCATCACTGCGTTCACCGCTTGTTCTTATCAGTCCCCGCGCTTGTCCAGATGGAGGAGGATTACGCTTACAAGAGCGGGATCCTTTACGCAGTGAAATCCAATGCTGTGGATTCATTTCTACAACAGGCCCAGGCCACGAGTCAACTCTGCGCGGACACTGGCCACGGACGTGACGGCGGACCTGAAGGCACTGCTGCGCGCACTGATAGCGCCACCATCAGTCAGGTCACAAGGATGGAGAATCTACAATCACTTCAGGAGTGCGAGAGATGATAAAACGTCCCGCGCCGGATCCGACAGAAAGAGACGGCTATTCCAAGAGACGCGTGCATCACCCTACAGGCGGCAATGTTACAGGAGATCATCCAGGGGTTAATTTCAGATCATGGATCCACCTGAGCATTTATAGGCACTGGATCCTATGTCCTCCGCCAATCCTATGCACTGCAAACCCCCCTTCCCCATAGATCTGTTTGCCCTGAAAAAATAAAAAGCCAGAACGTCAGTGGAGACTGACACACCGGCAGAACAGCAGATTTACACACTGTTCACGTGACTATTCCCTTTCTGAAGGGATAACCAAAACCATAATCTGATCCAATCTAATTAAAGGGGTTGTCCACGATTTAAATATTGATAGCCTATCCTTAGGCAATCCTGCCGATTAGATGTCTGAAGGGGCCGCAGAGCTCTGACAAGTGCTGGGGCCTCTTCATAGTATAGCAAGCACAGCGCCATCCACTATATTGTGGTTGTGATTGGCAATGCAGCTCCTATTCACTTGAATGGGACTGAGACGCAGAAAGGCCACCTGGCCATTGGACACTACGTCACAGGCTGAGGAAGGGACCGGAGCCCCTGCCCACGCACCGTGGCCCCTTCATACAGCTGACTGGCAGTGGTGCCAACAGTCGGACCCGCACCATCAGATATTGCTGACCTATCCAGAGGACAATCCCTGTACTATAGCTGCACGGATGACAGCACTCCAGGACGCTCTATCCGTACTGAACTGCGGATCATGGAGAACGTCAGGGGACACTGGACGCCATCGCCTGAGTCACAATGATGAGCTGAGCTCACTACTACTCCTAGCATCCGTCCTGACACAGTTAGTGAAGTCATAGTAATACTTACATTATTACAAATTACCTGAAATCTTTATTTTTATATATGCGATTGATACATAGATGATAGATAGATAGATATGAACGATAGATAGAAAGATAGATATGAACGATAGATAGATAGATAGATAGATAGATAGATAGATAGATGATAGATAGATATGAGATAGATATGAGAGAGATAGATAGATGATAGATAGATATGAGATAGATAATAGATAGATAGATAGATAGATAGATAGATAGATAGATAGATAATAGATAGATAGATAGATATGAGATAGATAGATAGATAGATAGATATGGGATGGATGGATAGATAGACAGATATGAGATAGATAGATAGATAGATAGATGATAGATAGATAGATAGATGATAGATAGATGATAGATAGATAGATAGATAGATAGATAGATAGATAGATAATAGATAGATAGATAGATAGATAGATAGATAGATAATAGATAGATAGATAGATAGATAGATAGATAGATGATAGATAGATAGATAGATGATAGATAGATGATAGATAGATAGATAGATAGATAGATAGATAGATAGATAGATAATAGATAGATAGATAGATAGATAGATAGATAGATAATAGATAGATGATAGATAGATAATAGATAGATAGATAGATAGATAGATAGATAGATAGATAGATAGATAGATGATAGATAGATGATAGATAGATAGATAGATAGATAGATAGATAGATA
This sequence comes from Bufo gargarizans, assembly GCF_014858855.1. Taxonomy (NCBI): domain Eukaryota; kingdom Metazoa; phylum Chordata; class Amphibia; order Anura; family Bufonidae; genus Bufo; species Bufo gargarizans. The sequence continues at coordinate 26,112,626 of NC_058090.1, read as the reverse complement.
ATAGATAGATAGATAGATAGATAGATGATAGATAGATGATAGATAGATAGATAGATAGATAGATAGATAGATAATAGATAGATAGATAGATGATAGATAGATAGATAGATGATAGATAGATGATAGATAGATAGATAGATAGATAGATAGATAGATAGATAGATAGATAGATAGATAGATGATAGATAGATAGATAGATGATAGATAGATGATAGATAGATAGATAGATAGATAGATAGATAGATAATAGATAGATAGATAGATAATAGATAGATAGATAGATAGATAGATAGATATGAGATAGATAGATAGATAGATAGATAGATAGATGATAGATAGATGATAGATAGATAGATAGATAGATAGATGATAGATAGATAGATAGATAGATAGATAGATAGATAATAGATAGATAGATAGATAGATAGATGATAGATAGATAGATAGATGATAGATAGATGATAGATAGATAGATAGATAGATAGATAGATAGATAGATAGATAGATGATAGATAGATAGATAGATGATAGATAGATGATAGATAGATAGATAGATAGATAGATAGATAGATAGATAGATAATAGATAGATAGATAGATAATAGATAGATAGATAGATAGATAGATAGATAGATATGAGATAGATAGATAGATAGATAGATAGATAGATGATAGATAGATGATAGATAGATAGATAGATAGATAGATAATAGATAGATAGATAGATAGATAGATAGATAGATAGATAATAGATAGATAGATAGATAGATAGATAGATGATAGATAGATATGAGATAGATAGATAGATAGATAGATAGATAGATGATAGATAGATGATAGATAGATAATAGATAGATAGATAGATAGATAGATAGATAGATAATAGATAGATAGATAATAGATAGATAGATAGATAGATAGATAATAGATAGATAGATAGATAGATAGATAGATAGATAACGGTGTGGCCCCTGTGTGCAGCGAGGTGATCTGTATCGGAGGTAACTGTATACGGTGGGGCTGGCCCGGCTGCTGATCTCCCCGCACACCAGCTGTAGGAGGCCACACTATCCTCCTGTCTGCTGCCCCCACATGTAATATGTATAACAGGGACAGAGGTAATCAGACATATATACCTAGCGCACATCATATAACATGGAGCATGTACACCAGTGGCTGAATATTCCGTCAGGGCCCTGCAGAGAGGAGCGTGCTGCCATACGTAGCCTTCACGTGACATACCTGCACGTACACCCGGGGTGGGTTATACATGGCATGCGCTGCAACCTGCGGCCCCTCACCTATTGCCCTGACAGGCTGCAGTTTTCTAGGCATGATGGGACTTGTAGTTTCAGAAGATTTATGAAGTAACAGTCGGCAGAGCGAGGACATGTATGTGTGACAGCGTGCAGGGGTAACTGATCCACAGCACACGGACTGCAGCCCGACATGACCCTCTGCGAGTCAGACCCTACATACATGTATTGTACACACACAGGCCTCATATCTGTGATACTACAACCCCCAGCAGGGTCAGGACTGCTGAAACACATGCACCGATATACATCCCCTGAGACACAGCCCACAACTTGTAATATACCCCAGACTGCCCATATAGCACATATAATATACTTAACACAGCTTATAATACAGCCCAGAGTACCACATATAACACCCTATAATACACAGCTTATAATACAGCCCAGAGTACCGCATATAACACCCTATAATACACAGCTTATAATACAGCCCAGAGTACCACATATAACACCCTATAATACACAGCTTATAATACAGCCCAGAGTACCACATATAACACCCTATAATACACAGCTTATAATATAGCCCAGAGTACCACATATAACACCCTATAATACACAGCTTATAATACAGCCCAGAGTACCGCATATAACACCCTATAATACACAGCTTATAATACAGCCCAGAGTACCACATATAACACCCTATAATACACAGCTTATAATACAGCCCAGAGTACCACATATAACACCCTATAATACACAGCTTATAATACAGCCCAGAGTACCGCATATAACACCCTATAATACACAGCTTATAATACGGCCCAGAGTACCACATATAACACCCTATAATACACAGCTTATAATACAGCCCAGAGTACCGCATATAACACCCTATAATACACAGCTTATAATAAGGCCCAGAGTACCGCATGTAACACCCTATAATACGCAGCTTATAATACGGCCCAGAGTACCACATATAACACCCTATAATACACAGCTTATAATACAGCCCAGAGTACCGCATATAACACCCTATAATACACAGCTTATAATACAGCCCAGAGTACCACATATAACACCCTATAATACACAGCTTATAATACAGCCCAGAGTACCACATATAACACCCTATAATACACAGCTTATAATACGGCCCAGAGTACCACATATAACACCCTATAATACACAGCTTATAATACAGCCCAGAGTACCGAATATAACACCCTATAATACACAGCTTATAATACAGCCCAGAGTACCGAATATAACACCCTATAATACACAGCTTATAATACAGCCCAGAGTACCACATATAACACCCTATAATACACAGCTTATAATACAGCCCAGAGTACCGAATATAACACCCTATAATACACAGCTTATAATACAGCCCAGAGTACCGCATATAACACCCTACAATACACAGCTTATAATACAGCCCAGAGTACCACATATAACACCCTATAATACACAGATTATTACGGTATATACCCCAGAGTACTGCATATAACACCCTATAATACACAGCTTATAATAAGGCCCAGAGTACCGCATATAACACCCTACAATACACAGCTTATAATACAGCCCAGAGTACCACATATAACACCCTATAATACACAGCTTATAATAAGGCCCAGAGTACCGCATATAACACCCTATAATACACAGCTTATTACGGTATATACCCCAGAGTACTGCATATAACACCCTATAATACACAGCTTATAATAAGGCCCAGAGTACCGCATATAACACCCTATAATACGCAGCTTATAATACAGCCCAGAGTACCGCATATAACACCCTATAATACACAGCTTATTACGGTATATACCCCAGAGTACTGCATATAACACCCTATAATACACAGCTTATAATACAGCCCAGAGTACTGCATATAACACCCTATAATACACAGCTTATAATACAGCCCAGAGTACCGCATATAACACCCTATAATACACAGCTTATAATACAGCCCAGAGTACCATATAACACCCTATAATACACAGCTTATTACGGTAAATACCCCAGAGTACTGCATATAACACCCTATAATACACAGCTTAGAATACAGCCCAGAGTACCGCATATAACACCCTATAATACACAGCTTATAATACAGCCCAGAGTACCATAAAACACCCTATAATACACAGCTTATAATAAGGCCCAGAGTACCGCATATAACACCCTATAATACGCAGCTTATAATACAGCCCAGAGTACTGAATATAACACCCTATAATACACAGCTTTATGGTATATATATACCCCAGAGTACTGCATATAACACCCTATAATACACAGCTTATAATACAGCCCACAGTACTGCATATAACACCCTATAATATACAGCAGCCAACTTAGTTGGATACCATGTTGGGGGCCTCTAACACCACTGAGGGCATTCTTTAGGTTAGGATACCAGTATAGAGGGGGTCTCTTCCTCCAGTGGGGACTTTTTGAGGGTAGGACAGCAGTATAAGGGGGTCGCTTCCCCCACTGAGGACCCTTTTAGGGTAGGATCCTACTATAAGGATGATCCCTGACACTACTGAGGACCCTTTAAGGGTAGGATACCACAAGGGGGTCTCTTGCCCCACGGAGGACCCATGGAGGGTAGCACACCACTATTAGAAGGTCTCTTCCCCCACTAAGGGCCCTCTGAGGGTAGGACACCATTATAACAAGGTCTCTTCCCCCACTAAGGACCCTCTGAGGGTAGGACACCACTATAATGGGATCTCTTCCCCCACTGAGGAACTTTTGAGCGTAAGACACCACTATAAGGGGGTCTCTTCCATCACAGAGGACCCTATGAGGAAAGGACACCACTATAAAGGGTGGTGCCTGACACCACTGAGGACCCTCTGAGGGTAGGACACCACTATAAAGAGGGTCTCTGACACCACTGAGGACCCTCTGAGGGTAGGACACCACAATAAAGGGGGTCTCTGACACCACTGAGGACCCTCTGGGGGTAGGGCACCACTATAAGGGGGGCCTCTGACACCACAGAGGACCCTCTAAAGGTAGGACTCCACTATAAGGGGGGTCTCTGACATCACTGAGGACCCTCTGAGGGTAGGACACCACTATAAGGGGGTCTCTTTCCCCCATATAGGACACTTTGAGGGTAGGATACCACTATAAGGGGGTCTCTTCCCCCACTGAGGACACTCCTGAGGGTAGGATATCACTATAAGGGGGTCTTTTCCACCACTGAGGTTGCTTTGAGGGTAGGACACCACTATAAGGGGGTCTCTTCCCCCACTAAGGACCCTTTCAGGGTAGGGTATCATTATAAGGGGTCCTATTCCTCCAATGAGGACCCTTTGAGGCTAGGATACCACTATAATGGGGTCTCTCCCCCAATGAGAACCTTTTGAGGGTAGGACACCACGATAAGGGGGTCTCTTCCCCCAGTGAGAACACTCCTGAGGGTAGGACACCACTATAAGGGGGTGTCACGCTTCGGTGTGTTAGGGAAACACCACACCGAGCATACAAGGGAAGGGGGGAACAGGGAATCAGACCAGAGAACTAGGGAAGGAAGATGGACACCTCCTAGTGAAAACCCTAACCAAAATCCTGACTGACTACCAGTATGAACAGACCCCAGAGGTAGGTGAGTTCATACGCAGGAATACCTAGAGTCCTATCTAGCCCTAAAGGACCCTGTTACTAATGGCAGGGACGAGACTACCTGCTCCTCCAGAAGGAAGGGAGAACAGGAGTCTCCTTCAGGCCTAATACAAACAATAGTGAAATGCAACACACAGAACCCAAACAAAATACAAAAGGGAAAGGAAAAACTTAACTTCTAAGAGGCTATGGAAGCACCAGCCAAGATCCAACCACAAACAATCCACAGGCACAGAAGCTATAAACTGCACAGCATTGTGGGAGAAGCAACTATAAATAAGGAAAGTTAAATGACCACATAAGCAACACCTGGAGGCAAGGGGTGTGGCCATTACCAGCATAAACAACACAGAAACCTATTGATCCACAAGGAAAACCTGTCAGATAAAACCACGTGTTGGGGGACAATTGCTACTGTGGGGGCAGTGTGGGAGAAACTTACTACTGTGGGACAGTGTGGGGGACAATTGCTTCTGTGGGGGACAATTACTACTGTGGGGGCAGTGTGGGGAACATTTACTGCTGAGGGGGCAGTGTGGGGGGAAATTACTACTGTGGGGGCAGTGTGGGGGACAATTACTACTGTGGGGGCAGTGTGGGGGACAATTACTACTGTGGGGGCAGTGTGGGGGACAATTGCTACAGTGTCATCCACAGATCCCTCATAACAGTGTCATCCACAGATGCCCATAACAGTGTCATCCACAGATCCTCCATAACAGTGTCATCCACAGATCCCCCATAACAGTGTCATTTACTGATCCTCCATAAGTGTCATCCACAGATCCTCCATAACAGTGTCATCCACAGATCCCCCCCATAACAGTGTCATCCACAGATACCCCATAACAGTGTGTCATCCACAGATCCCCAATAACAGTGCCATCCACAGATCCTCCATAACAGTGTCATCCACAGATCCCCCATAACAGTGCCATCCACAGATCCTCCATAACAGTGTCATCCACAGATACCCCATAATAGTGTCATCCACAGATCCCCCATAACAGTGTCATCCACAGATCCCCCATAACAGTGTGTCATCCACAGATCCCCATAACAGTGTCATTCACAGATCCCCCATAACAGTGTCATCCACAGATCCCCCATAACAGTGTGTCATCCACAGATCCCCTCCATAACAGTGTCATCCACAGATCCCCCATAACAGTGTGTCCTCCACAGATCCCCCATAACAGTGTGTCATCCACAGATCCCCCATAACAGTGTGTCCTCCACAGATCCCCTATAACAGTGTTTCATCCACAGATCCCCCATAACAGTGTGTCCTCCACAGATCCCCCATAACAGTGTCATCCACAGATCCCCCATAACAGTGTGTCCTCCACAGATCCCCCATAACAGTGTGTCCTCCACAGATCCCCCATAACAGTGTGTCCTCCACAGATCCCCCATAACAGTGTGTCCTCCACAGATCCCCATAACAGTTTCATCCACAGATCCCCCATAACAGTGTGTCCTCCACAGATCCCCCATAACAGTGTGTCCTCCACAGATCCCCCATAACAGTGTGTCCTCCACAGATCCCCCATAACAGTGTGTCATCCACAGATCCCCCATAACAGTGTCATCCACAGATCCCCCATAACAGTGTGTCCTTCACAGATCCCCCATAACAGTGCGCCTATGCACTGAGGAGAGACAGAAAGGAGGGGAAAGAATCTGCGGAAGCAAGCAGAGGACGGCACAGCAGACGACTGAATAGCTTCTTTTGTAAGTAAATTGTTTTGTTATAAATGTAGTTTAATGTCTGTTTTTGCTTAAAGGGACAGTAATTTTTTTTTGTTTTTTAGTTATGTATGATGCTTTTTGCTAAATAAATGTAAATGTAGTGGTGCTATAATGTGGACCCCGGGCCTCTCTATGTCCTGCAGGCTGGCGCTGTGGCAGCGTACGGTTGGGCAGGCAGCAGAACGGCTCTGGGGCTGTCATTGTGCTCTGGAACTTTTCCCTTCACAGCCCTGCAGACCGCAGTACTCTCCTATTTTGTAATCCTATTTATATATACTTATTTCGGGTTTTTTTTCCCAGTAGTATGATTAAGTGGTGAAAAATATTAGTGCCCCCCCCCCCCTCTATATATTGTTCCTAGAGTCACCACTGCTGACACCACTGAGGACCCTCTGAGGGTAGGACACCACTATAAGGGGGACCTCTGACACCACTGAGGACCCTCTGAGGGTAGGACACCACTATACGGGGGAGCTCTGACACCACTGAGGACCCTCTGAGGGTAGGACACCACTATACGGGGAGCTCTGACACCACTATAAGGGGGACCTCTGACACCACTGAGGACCCTCTGAGGGTACGACACCACTATAAGGGGGACCTCTGACACCACTATAAGGGGGACCTCTGACACCACTGAGGACCCTCTGAGGGTACGACACCACTATAAGGGGGACCTCTGACACCACTATAAGGGGGACCTCTGACACCACTGAGGACCCTCTGAAGGTAGGACACCACTATAAGGGGGACCTCTGACACCACTATAAGGGGGACCTCTGACACCACTGAGGACCCTCTGAGGGTAGGACACAACTATACGGGGGACCTCTGACACCACTGAGGACCCTCTGAGGGTACGACACCACTATAAGGGGGACCTCTGACACCACTGAGGACCCTCTGAGGGTAGGACACCTCTATACGGGGGAGCTCTGACACCACTGTGGACCCTCTGAGGGTACGACACCACTATAAGGGGGACCTCTGACACCACTGAGGACCCTCTGAGGGTACGACACCACTATAAGGGGGGCCTCTGACACCACTGAGGACCCTCTGAGGGTAGGACACCACTATAAGGGGGACCTCTGACACCACTGAGGACCCTCTGAGGGTAGGACACCACTATAAGGGGGTCTCTGACACCACTGAGGACCCTCTGAGGGTAGGACACCACTATAAGGGGGACCTCTGACACCACTGAGAACCCTCTGAGGATAGGACACCACTATAAGGGGGCTCTCTGACACCACTGAGGACCCTCTGAGGGTAGGACACCACTATAAGGGGGACCTCTGACACCACTGAGGACCCTCTGAGGGTAGGACACCACTATAAGGGGGACCTCTGACACCACTGAGGACCCTCTGAGGGTAGGACACCACTATAAGGGGGTCTCTGACACCACTACAAGGGGACCTCTGACACCACTATAAGGGGGACCTCTGACACCACTGAGGACCCTCTGAGGGTGGGAGTGGGACACCACTATAAGGGGGACCTCTGAGGGTGGCATTCCACCATTACCCTCACACTACCTGATGATGTCGTCGTTGTGGCCCACGTAGAATTTCTGCTTGTGCTCCCGGGTGTTGTAGACCACCCCGACCCCCGCCACGAAGTACACGATCTCCTTGGCCGCCGTGTAGTACAGGTTGTTCCGGCACTGGTGGCCCCGGTAGCCGTACACCCATTCCAGCCGGAGGTGGCAGTTGGGCGCCGTCCTGTCAGCCATGTCCTCCGGGTTGAGCTCTTCATACAAGACGGGCAGATGTGCGGGGATGCGGCCGCATCAATGGAGGAGTGAAGGAGGGGACGGGTCCGCTGCTCAGCGCCGCTTCTTGGGGGAGAAGGTGCCGCGGGCACCGGGCATGATGCCGCCGCTGTCCGTGGTGCTGAACCTCCTGGGGCCTCCCTCTGTCCCAGCCTCCTCCGCGTCCTCCCGCAGTGGGCACTGAGCTCCGGAGCCCAGGACTTGGCTGCTGGCACGGGAACGCCCCCTGCTCAACGCTGATTGGATGTTTGATAGGATTGACGTGTGTACAGTCCAATCACAGTCCGGGATCGAAATTACTGCGGGGTCTGGGGGGCGCAGGAGTGAGGTGTCATGTCTACCTGTGCCAGCGTCTGCCACCTGCGGATCTCCACTTGGTGTGGAACCAAAAGTCCCAGCCAGCCAAACCATCCCGGGCAGGCGCATTGGTTGTGTGAGCGGGGATGTTGTCATTATTTACCAGATTTCTATACTAAACACATAACTTAAAGTAGTAGTCTCCTATCTATCTATCTATCTATCTATCTATCTCATATCTGTCTATCTATCTATCCATCCCATATTTATCTATATATCTATCCCATATCTATCTATCTATCTATCTCATATCTATCTATCCTTTCTTATATTCATCCATATTTTCATTAATTTATCCATCCATTTATCCATCCATCTATTAATTTATTCATTCATCCATCCTTCCATCTCTTCATCCATCGATTTATCTATTTATCCATCCATCCATTTATTCCTCCCTTCTTCCATCCATCCATCCATCCATCAATTTATCCATCCATTCATTCATCCTTCCATCTATTAATGTATTCATTCATTCATCCATCCTTCCAGACATCCTTTCATCTCTCCATCCATCCATCCACCAATGTTTTGCAATCTCCTATGTGTTCTAATTTTTTCACCACTCTGCTTGCTTTTAGTGAATGGAAACTTTCACCTATGCCTCCAAAGGCTGAAAACCAGAACAGTATTGACCAAGCACTTCTCACAGCTGAGGGTTTGTTACAAGCATAGCCAGCCTAGACAATCCTCTGCCAGCTAAATAGGCTTAACTCCTTCTAACTGCACCGACACACTGTAGCAAATAATCAGGTCAGGAGAGAAGAGATTTGTGATACTGATGCACTTAACTCAGAGAGAGAGAGAGAGAGAGTTATCTAGACCTGATACCACTGTAACAAAACCTCAGCTTTTAGAAATAACAGGTCAATATAGTTTTTTTTTCAGCCTCTGGAGTACAACATGAATGCTATCATTCACTGACAGCATGCAGAGCTGTTGAAAATGATTAGAAATTAAAACATTTCTGTTAAAAAACTGCCGAAGTTTTAAATAGGAAACATGCTTATGCCAAAATGTGTTTTTAGGTCACATATTCCACCTCCCATTGTTTTCAATGTGAACCTGTGCCATAATCCAAAAAATACAATTGGCATGTCAATTCTTGAGGTGCAATCTGGGGGGCACCACTGAATGGGGGCTCATCACTGTGTGGATCTGTGTCAGTGCAAAGTGCAAATCTTCGGTTCAGATTTGGATTAATGACGCAGATATTCTCTCAAATCTGCTGTCTGAACAAGCCCCAAGAAAGCTGCTCACAAAGGTGCTTGAATGTCACAGACAGATTATAGTCCGGATGACAACCCCTACAAGAGCTGTAACGGCAGCCATATTAGTTGCCACCCAGCTTTCCTAAATACAGATCACTTACAGGGAATCTGAAAGCAGTTTTGACCATGCTAAACTGCTGACAGCGCTACGTAGGTCCTGGGTAGAGCGTTACAAACCTGTCTTTACTGGAGCTTTCCTCTTCAGGAGTAGTGTGAATATAAACGTCTATTCTGCCAGAATCTGCTCCTGCAAGTGTCCAGTAGGCGGAGATTCACTGTGAAGTGCACTCTGCATTGAGCTCCTTCTAGCCCCTCCCCTCTGCTTTGAGTGACAGCTGTAGCATCCAACCAGAAGAGCACTGTAGCTGTCATTCAGAGCCAGGGGGAGGGGCTAGAAGGAGCTCAATGCAGAGTGCACTTCACAGTGCAGCTCCGCCTCCTGTACACTTAGCTCAATGCAGAGGGCACTTCACAATGAAGCTCCGCCTCCCGGACACTTAGCTCAATGCAGAGGGCACTTCACAGTGCAGCTCCGCCTCCTGGACACGGTCGTGTGCATGAGCCCTTAGGCAAAATCTATACAGGGCCCCACCTTTTTCAATACTAGGGTCTTCACATGAGGGACCTTCGGACCCCTTAGATGCCAGGGCCCATATGCACCCGCTGATCCTGAGACATAAGTCGATGAATGGCGTCATGTGGCGCCTCAGTCACCGGCCCCGCAGCGCGGCCTCCAAGGGCTGCAGGTACATTCATGGGACATGCATCCTCTGAGATGGAGAAGGACAGAATGAACAGCAGATTGTGCAGAGAGAAGAGACTCCGCCATTCTGCCCGTCCTCACCGCTACTGCAGAGGCAGGAGGCAGGCAGCGCTGTAAGACCCAGCTCCAGCCCCCGGGTACGGGATGACCTTAATAATGTATTGCTTTTCATTAGAGGATTAGATGTGATTGCATTCTTTCAGTTTCTCTCTTCTCCAGGCCTTCAATATGACGGATCTGCCAGGTCATGTGACAAGTCATGTGACGCTCCTGCTACTGCAAAAAAATCATTTATATATACTGTATATAATACCGTATTATTTATAAGACGCTTAGGTTTTAGAGGAGGACAATAAGAAAAAAATATTTTTCATCAGACCTCAGCGCAGACCCCTAATCCTCATCAGACCCCAGATCAGACCCCCGATCTTTATTAGACCTCAAATCAAACCCCCAAGCTTCATCAGACCTCATATTGGACCCTTAATCTTCATCACACCTTAGATCAGACCCCCAATCCTTATCACGCTTCAGATTAGACCCCCCCAATCCTCATCAGACCCCAGATCAGACCCCCGATCTTTATCAGACTTCAGATTAGACCCCCCAATCTTCATTAGACCTCAGATTAGACACCCAAGTCAGACCCCCGATCTTCATCAGACCTCAAATCAAACCCCCAATCTTTGTCAGACCTCAGATCAGGCCGAAATCTTCATTAGACCTCAGATCAGCCCCCCAATATTTATCAGTACTCAGATTAGACCCCCAATCTTTGTCAGACCCCCAATCTTCATTAGACCTCAAATCAAACCCCCAATCTTCATTAGACCTCAGATCAGATCCTCAATCTTCATCACACCTTAGATCAGACCCCCAATCTTTTTCAGACCTCAGATCAGCCCCCCAATATTTATCAGTACTCAGATTAGACCCCCAATCTTCATCAGACCTCCAAATCAGACCACCAGTCTTCATCAGTTCAGACCCCCCAATCTTTATCGGACCTCAGATCAGACAGTAAATTAAATAAAACTACTTACCTCTCTTACCTCCAGGCGGCGCACACTTCCTGCTCTCACCAATCTCTGGTCTTCTGCCGGCGCCGCACTGAGATCAGACATTGCGCAGCGACAGGTCATACTGTGCACCTACGTGCATTTGGTCCTGACACTATAAGCAATCAGGACACAGCACAGCAGGCGTCCAGAAGAAGACCAAGGTGCGGCGAGTACAGCCAGCGCAAGCAGCGCTACAGTCAATGCTCCCTGCACCTCCTGCACTCTAATGAGCGCTTACATAATGGGAGCGCTCATTAGTATTCACTGTATAAGACTCACTGCCATTTCTGTCCTTCTTTGGGAGGAAAAGTGCGTCTTATAAGCGAAAAATACGGTAATTAGTAAAAAGAATCCCAGAACATACAGCAGAAGCTGAACGACATCCTGCAAATGGTAGCCATACCACCATGTAAGGTAAGTGCACTGACAGACAACTACACCTTTTTTTGTCAAAATCCGGTCTTTTAATCCTGAGAAATGCATCTTTTTATTTTTATGCAAATAAAGTTTTTAGTGCACCGTGGACAGGGCCGCTCCGCTCTGTGCACCCAGCCGCCCCTGTGTCATCTCTACCATCTGAAATCTCAAGGACGGTCAACGCGGCACGTGGAGGAGGTCTGTGCAATGTTACTGGCGGAGCGATGGTGCACCAAAAGGAGCAGCCCCGCCCACAGTGCACCGATTTACTTATTTGCATAAAAAAAGGGCTCATGCACATGAACGTATTTTATTTCCGTGTTTTTTTTTGCGACCCGTATGCGGAACCATTCACTTCAACGGGGCCGTAAAAAAAACTAAAATGACTCAGCGTGCATTCCGTGTCCATATGTCCAACATGTCTTGTTATTGTCCTCATCACGGACAAGGATAGGACTGTTCTATTAGGGGTCGGCCGTTCCGTTCCGCAGAATGAACGCGGCTGGTATCCGTGTTTTGCGGATCCACAATTTGCGGATGCTTATGTTTAAGGGTGCCTATGCTATATGGCGGTATGCTTACTTTGAAACCGCTTTTGGAGGTGACTCCCCTTAAAGGGTTTTTTCCAGGATTAGAGAAACATGGCTGCCGTCTTGGAAGAAAAAAAACATGGCTTTTGTCTGCTATGGCAGCTCAGCTACACGGAAGCCAATGGGGCTGCAATAGCAAACGTAACCCAGGTGCTGAGCCGCAATACCGCTTACATCCTGAGGACAGGTGTGGCGCTGTTTTTGGAAGAAAGCAGCTATATTTTGCCAATACCAAACAACCCCTTTATTAAGCCCTGTTTGGGTCTTGCAAATCTTTCTAGGGGCCCTATTATTAGAGCATGCTGGACTGACCGAGGGGCCCCCTCATGTATGATTGACCACTGACCTGCAGGGGTCAAGTGTGGACTGACCCACCAGAAGATCAGTTGTACCCCAGGTGCCCCCAACCTGAACAGGGACTCCTTTTCTAAAGGGCTTATTCAGTCTCCTGGAAATAAACCTCCATTCATTCATTCACTCTGCTTTCTGTCACTGAATGGAAACATTCTTGCTTACACCCAGAGACTGAGGTGGTGGCACAGAACATGGCTGTGTGTTCCCTGCATCCCAACGCCGGGGAAGGGATTGGGTGACAGGAGGCGGCTCCAGCTTTGTATAATCTATGAGCAGCTCAGAATAAGAGGCGCTGGAGCCGAACATGCAGCTGCCCCAGATTCCTTACGGCTGGAGATGAATTTTTTCTCTTGTGACGGCACCCAGGCCCTAGCTCCTGAGGGCACCCAACGCATGCCTCCCAACCCTCCCGGATCCAGTGGGACAGTCCCGATTTTCAGCTTGTGCCCCACGGTCCCAGCACGGCTGCCGCAAGTCCAGACTTCGACTGTATGTGTGTCCTTAAGACGGGGATACAGTGGATCACAACGGTAAAGCACATCAGCTTCCTGCTCTACCATTTATTGGTTTATTACTGGCAGGCGCGATGATGTCACAGTGACATCATCAAGCCTGTGGCACTAAGGGAGTAAAGACTGGAGTCCAGAGCAGATCTACTCTGCACCACTCAGCATGGGGATGTTTTAAAATTTTTCTTTATTAAAAAATGTTCAGCGGTTTTTGAGATGCCGGGGTTAAAAAAAAAACACTTTGTAGACAATCACTTTAAGTTCCGTCAGCTGACAGCTCATGTGAAACCTCCTCTCTGATCTCCTGACCTCATAAACACTCATTATAGCCAGTGGCGTAGCTAGAAATGACTGGGCCCCACAGCAAATTTTTGAATGGGGCCCCCCTCCCCCAGTAATGTTTTCGCAACCCCTTCCTTTCATGCCGCCCCCATTTCTGTGGCTAGTAAAGATCGCTCTCTCAGACCAGGCCCGGCAGCTGTTCCATCCGTTTTATACACTGTCACTGTATATAATTTCATTGTGTAATACTGTTGAGGGGGCCCTGACAAAATCTTTGAGCCCCTTTTGGGTCAGGGCCCCAAAGCAGCCGCTTCCCCTATAGCTGCGCCCCTGATTATAGCTAAACTCTTATAAAACTGATAATATGGCTCAAATGAGAGTTTATGAGGTCAGGAGATCAGAGATAAGGTTTCACATGAGCTGTCAGATGATGGGACTGAGAAGTGATACTCTGCAAACAGACTGATTTTGTAACCCCTGTATCTCAAAAACTGCTGATTTTTTTTTTTATAAAAACCAATTGAAAAATGCAACATCCCTAAATAAATTGCCCTGAAGGTGTACATACCCTTTAAGCTTTTTTTCCATAAGACTGGACAATTTCTTTAATTAGATTTTTGGATTTTAGTGGGAAATTACATTTGATTATGAATTATACTCTGTGAACTGCCCGGTGTAGCTGCCTAGTTTGCCCGTATGGTAACTCCATGCAGACTCAGAGGTCATGTAAAGAGCTCACCTCCCACCCCCTTAATTCACTTACCCCAATGCTTGGCTGCTCCTGAGAATACAGATAAGTAAATGGGAAGGAGACGGATTGGAAATCAATACCGGTACAGGAAAGCTCTATTCATACACAGGATCCATTGTCATCTACAGTGAATGATCAGCGGAGCAGGGAGCACATACAGGTGGCAGACGGCCGCTGATCGAATGCAGATGGTGCCCTAGTGTATTGTGGGGAGAACCAATCATCTCCTGGGAGAGAAGCGGCGCCACGTTTATGAGGCAGCCACTTATCTCTAACATGCATAGTAATTATATGATATTTACAATGTGTACTTTAAAGGGGGCATCCCCTATTTATATGCCCTTCTCGGAGCAGGGCTGCACCACCAATGAGGCCAGGTGAGGCGACCGCCTCGGGCAGCACCAGGTAGGGGCAAGAGAGGGGGCAGCGGGAGGGCCATGGGCAACGAGCGTTTTCATTGTGGGAAAGGGGTTAGGTTAAGAAATCGCCTCAGGCAGCATAAAGGCTAGGTGCACCCCTGTCTAGGAGGACACTTGAGACCGCCGGAGTGGAGGACCTCTGTAAAGTATGGCTACCATCTTGAAGAACTAGATTAAATGTGGATACAACCGCAGCTGAACCCAGACAATCTACGCATTATTGGGGGTGCTGCTGGGGGGGTTGTCTGCACATGTAAAAAATCTGGCAAACTAAGGCTACACTCACATGACCGTAGTGTTTTGCGGTCCGCGAATTGCAGATCCGCAAAACACGGATACTGGCCCGTGTGCGTTCCGTAATTTGCAGACCGCACTATGATAAAAAAAATTGTCTATTCTTGCAGACAAGATTAGGACATGCTCTATCTTTTTTGCAGGGCCGCAGAACGGAACTACGTATGCGGACAGCCCACGGTTGAGCTGTCCGCATCTTCTGCCGCCCCATTGAAATGAATAGGTCTGCACCCCTTCCGCAAAATTGCAGCACAGATGCAGACTCATTCATACGGTTGTGTGAATGAGCCCCTATGCAGACTGTAGACAGACTCACCCAGCTCTCCGGCACTCCTGAAAGGTAAATCAGTGATGGAGCCTTGATCTGTCAAGATCATGCGGATTATCCCGTGATTTCCCCTCCAGATTTGCTGTGGATTAGGGCTCATGCACACGACCATGCTTTTTGTCCGGACGAGGACCCATTTACTTCAATGGGGCCGCAAAAGATGCGGATATCACATAGTGTGCTGTCCGCATCCGTATGAACATTCCGCGGCCCCGCCAAAAAAAAAATAGAACATGTCCTATTCTTGTCCGGACAAGGATAGGACAGTTCTATATAGAGGGCGGGAGCGTTCATTACGTAAAATGCGGAACGCACATGCCCGGTGTCCGTGTTTTGCTGACTGCAAAAGCAGCTACGGCTGTGTGCAGGAGCCCTTAGGGGGACTTTACACGTGGCAGGTTTTGATGCAG
Organism: Bufo gargarizans; assembly: GCF_014858855.1. Taxonomy (NCBI): domain Eukaryota; kingdom Metazoa; phylum Chordata; class Amphibia; order Anura; family Bufonidae; genus Bufo; species Bufo gargarizans. The sequence goes on along the minus strand of NC_058090.1, from coordinate 26,096,370 downwards.
AAAATTTCTGCGACTGAAAATCGGCTCCATTCCTCTGAAGAGGGTTGTTTTGGCGACAAGCGCACGGATTCCTGCAAGCTCCTTTTAGAGGAATGGAGCTGATTCTCGAAATCTGCCGCATGTGAAGGCGCCCTTGTGCCTCTGATTTGTGAAATGCAAAGGGTCAGGGGTGCACCTAGCCTTTCTGCTGCCTGAGGCGAAAACTGAAACAACCCCCCTCCCCCCCTTTCCAATGCTAATTTCTTAACCTAACCCTTCCCTTCAGCCCATGGCCCTTCAGCTGCCCCCCTCTTACCCCTATCTGGTGCGGCCTCATTGGTGGTGCACCCCTGGCAAAGGGTGAAACCTGTGTTGGGAATGCCCACCATAAGGACTCATGCACATGACTGTATGTATTTTGCGGTCGATGTTGCGTCGGCATTTTATGCAGATCCATTTACTTCAATGGGTCCGTGGTCCAGATTTTCCGGCCAGGTATAGGACTCGTTCTGTCTCTTTGTGGAACTGAAATACGGACGCAGATCATCGTCGTGTATGCCCACTCTGCAGAAAGATAGAATATGTCGGCAGTATGCAGACCATGGACCCATTGAAGTCACCGTATCCATATTTTGTGCATTCCTGATTCGCGGACCGCAAAACAGATAAGATCGTGTGCATGAGGCCTAAATTGACATGCTGCGGCTTTGAAATCTTCACCACCAGTTTATGCAGCAGATTTTTTTTCTGCAGCGTTAGAAAAACTGCTAATTTTGATGCAGGCAAAGCCGCAGCGTATCAATCCCGGGTGAACGTTTTTCTTGTTTTATGTAAGTGAACCTCAGGCTGGGTTCACACCTGAGCGTTTTACAGCGCGTTCCTACGCGCTGTAAAACGCACAACAGGCAAGAACCAATGATTCCCTATGGGAATGGTTCTCACCTGGGCGTTTTACAGCACGTACGATCGCGCTGTAAAACGCCCGACGCTCAAACAAGTGCTTGAGCTTTTTTTTGGGCGTTTGTCGCGCGTTCCCGCACATAGAAATTCGGGAACGCGCGACAATGTGTGAACACCAGTCTCTGTATGCGCGATTGTAAACGCCCGTACAATCGCGCATACAGAGCGCTCGTTTCAGAACGCTCAGGTCTGAACCCAGCGTCAGAGGTCTTTTCTAGGAGTTTGATATCGACGGCCTATCCTCATCAGGGATCCTCAATATCTGATTGGCTGGGTTCTGACTCCCAGCACCCCCCGCCATCAGCTGTTTGAAAAGGCTGAATTGCGGTGGCCTCCTCACATCATACCAAGCACAGCGCCATACTTTGCATAGTGGTCGTGCTTGGTATTGCACTTTCTGAGCTTCAAATAAGCCAATGAACGTGACATCACTGGCCCAGGAAGGGGCTGCAGCGCTCACCAGCTCATTGGCTGGGCGTGCCAGGTGTTGGATTCCCACCGATCAGATACTGATGACTTTAATCCTGCGGATAGGCAATCATTATCAAACTCCTGGCAAACCCCTTTAACCTTTATATTAGGGCTTATGCACACAAACTTATGTTTGTCAGCGTTTGTTTTGCAGCCCGTATACGGAACAATTTATTTCAATGGGGCCGCAAAAAATAACCAGAAATGACTCAGTGTGCATTCCGTTTCACAAAAAAATAGAACATGTCCTATTCTTGTCTGTTTTGCGGACAAGGATAGGCATTGTTACAATGGATCCGTAAAAAAACAAAACTGATGCAATACGGAGGTCACACAGACGTCATCTGTATTTTTGCGGATCCGTGTTTTGTGGACTGCAAAATGCATACGGTCGTGTGCATGAGCCCTTAATAAAACGCTCTACTACTTTCTTAGGCTACTTTCACACTAGTGTTTTCGCTGGTTCCGGCAAGGTTCAGCAAAAACGCTTCCGTTACAGATAATACAACCGTCTGCATCTGTTTGAACGGATCCGGTTGTGCTATCTTTAACATTTATTTAACATTGCCAAAACTGATCCGTTTTGAACTCCACTGAAAGTCAATGGAGGACGGATACGTTTTCTATTGTGGCAGATTGTGCCATTGACTTGCATTGGGCTCATGACAGATCTGTTTTGCTCCGCATCCCAGGACGGAAAGAAAACGGCAGCATGTTGCGGTTTTCTCTCCGGTCTGGGAACGGAATGCATTTTGGAGCATTCCGTTCCTTTCAGTTAGGCCTAGTTCACCCAAACTTTTTTTTGTGTTCCGTATACAGTCCGTATACGGAACCATTCATTTCAATGGTTCCGCATTAAAAACGGAATGTGTTCCGTAAGCATTCCGTTTCCGTATTTCCGTTTTTACGTTTCTGTTGAAAGATAGAACATGTCCTATTATTCCTCGCAAATCCGTATGTCTTCCGTATCCGTTCCGTTTTTGCGGAACCATCTATTGAAAATGTTATGCCCAGCCCAAATTTTTCTATGTAATTACTGTATACTGTATATGCCATACGGAAAAACGGAACAGAAACGGAAACAAAAAACGGAACAACGTATCTGTGAAAAATGGACCGCACAAAACTATAAAAGCCATACGTTCATGTGAACTAGGCCTTAAGTTTTGTCCCCCTTGACTATGAATGGGGACAAAACTGAAGCGTTTTTTTCCCGGTATTGAGCCCCTATAACGGAACTCAACACCGGAAAACTTTAACGCTAGTGTGAAACTAGCCTTATATACTTTGTGTTTGAATCCCTCCCCATTTTCAATATCTCTGCTTCCTGTAAAGGAATGAGAACCCTCTTGTTTATTTTCTCTTGTTTTCAATTGTATCAATTTCAGCCAAAGTCCCACTGATACATTGTAGCAATGATTTGTGCTGCTGCTTCTTAGGGTACTTTCACACTTGCGTTATTCTTTTCCGGCATTGAGTTCCGTCCTAGGGGCTCAATACCAGAAAATAACAGATCAGTTTTATCCTAATGCATTCTGAATGGAGAGCAATCTGATCAAGATGCATCAGGATGTCTTCAGTTCAGTCTTTTTGACTTTTCAGGACGGAGATAATACCGCAGCATGCGGTCCAAAATTCCGGAACACTTGCCGGAATGCCGGATCCGGCATTAATTTACATTGAAATGTATTAGTGCCAGATTCCAGCATTAAAAATACTGCAATGCCGGATCCGTCTGTGCATGCGCAGACCGGTAAAAATGTGAAAAAAAAATTGAGAAACTGATCCGTTTGTCCGTATGACGGGTCTGTTCTTGCAATGCATTTGTGAGACGGATCTGCATCTGGATCCGTCTACAAATGCTGTCCGTTTGCATGCAGATCGCCGGACCCGGCAGGCAGTTCTGGCGATGGAACTGCTGGCCGGATCACTCTGCCGTAAGTGTGAAAGTAGCCTTAGGCTACTTTCACACTAGCGTTTTTAATTCTGCTATTGAGATCCGTCATAGGGTCTCAATAGCGGAAGAAAATGCTTCCGTTTTGTCCCCATTCATTGTCAATGGGGACAAAAGTGCATTCTGTTTGGTTGCACTCCCATCGTGGACAGAATAATGCTGCAAGCAGCGTTTTTCTGTCCGCGATGTGGTGCGGAGCAAGACGGATCCGTCCTGACACACAATGTAAGTCAATGGGGATGGATCCGTTTTCTCTGCCACAATAGAAAACTGATCTGTCCTCCATTGACTTTTAATGGTGTTCATGACGGATCCGTCATGGCTATATAAGACATAATACAACCGGATCCGTTCATGACGGATGCATGCGGTTGTATTATTGTAGCGGAAGCGTTTTTGCAGATCCATGACGGATCCGCAAAAAAACGCAAATGTGAAAGTAGCCTTATGTGCTTTGTGTAGACAGGTTACCCTTACGTCTTCTGTACGGTTCGTGGTTTCATGTGTGATGGATGGAGGGAGAAGAAAGTGTTTCCAGCCCTCCTTCTGCACCAGTCCTCTGATGAGTCGGACGCGCAGGTACGAGGCAGGAATGATAACACTGAACGCACCAGGGACCACAGGCAGGAGAACAAATGGAATACTCAAGAACTGGCTGCCGATGAAGACACAGAGAAAATACGTATCACGCCCTTCACTCAATAGGGGCTTAGGCCTCTTTCACATCTGCGTGGTTCCAGCACAGAACAGCTTGTCTGAATCCGGCATAGCCGGATGTTACCGCCCCGATTGACTATAACCGGATCCAACGGAGATCTGGCAAACATGCACACCATTTTTTTTCTTTGGCCGGATCCCAGCATATTTGCAGGTGTAGTCACCGTATCTCAACCGGATCCCATTTAAGTCAATGGGGCCAACAGGCATGCGGTAACATCCGGCTATGCCAGATCAGCCTGTAGGAGAGCTCTAAGGGCTCATGCACACGAACGTATTTTCTTTCCGTGTCCGTTCCGTTTTTTTTGTGGACTGTATGCGGAACCATTCATTTCAATGGGTCCGCAAAAAAAAACGTGAGTCACTCCGTGTGCATTCCGTTTCCGTATGTCCAAAAAAATAGACCATGTCCTATTATCGTCCGCATTACAGACAAGGATAGGACTGTTCTATTAGGGGCCAGCTGTTCCGCTCCACACAGACCGCAAAATACATACGGCCGTGTGGATGAGCCCTAATGCAGAGGTGAACGAGGCCTTATCCCTCTGATGTATGACCGCTGTAAGTAATGTTGAGCGAATCGAGCTTCGGATCCTAGATCTGAAGTCGATTCATTCAAAAATTAATTCATGCTGTATGCAGATCCGTCCGCGTTGCGGACCCTGGATCCACAGGACACGGGCACCGTCCATCGTGGTGCGGACCCATTGACTTGAATGGATCCACGATACGCAAGATACCGCAAAGGATAGGACTTGCCCTATCTGATGGGGGGGTCCTCACATTCACTTCTATTACAGGGGCCCTCTGCCGTCAGTGTCCACCTCTGCACATAATGCAGGAGTAATTCATTTTCTGTGGAGTACCACTTTAAAGCCAGTAGGACTGACGGGAGACGCGGCGCGCCCTGGGATTCAGAGTGACAGCGTTAAGGATGTCATCTGGGAGATTGTAATATCTGCAGTTGACAGGACCCATCACATCCCATTAAGAGCCGGGAAGGGAGAGACGTCCCAGGCCCTGCGCCGCGATGACAGTGAATGGCAGCGGGGAGATCTGCAGAAGTGACAGAACATTTGGCATCGTCACATTCTGCTCCGTCCTTATACAAACCCATAGGTGAAAGGATAACAGATCAGTGGGCCCCTGCAGAGGGTTATAACAGGCTATATGCACGCTTCCATTTATTTTAGGTCATTTCTAAGTCCTTTATGGACTGGACTTGCCACATTGTCACTCCTGAGTCCACTGGTTCATGAATACAATACCAGAATTACAGTAAATACTGCCACACAAATGAGTAGAAGACGGAGTAGAGGAAGGTTCATTCCCCCCCCATGCCAATTTCTTAACCTAACCCCTTTGACATAATGAACGCGCTCATTGCCCATGGTCCTTCTGCTGCCCCCACCTGGGGCGATCGCCTCATTGGTGGTGCGCCCCCGACTCCACATAAAAGGACAACTCAGGGGCTGAGATTTCTGGCTGCTTCTACGTTCTTATTTAACTGGGGTGCTCTTTAGGGGCTCATGCACACAAACGTATTTTCCGTTTGCGGACAAGGACAGGCATTGTAACATTTGATCCCCCCCCCAAAAAAAACGGATGCAACACGGACGTCATATGGATGTCATCATTTTTTTTAATATTTTTTTTGTGGATCCGTGTTTTGCAGACCACAAAATTACATATGGTCATGTTCATGAGCCCTTAAAGGTAAGGAAAGGAAAATTGAATGATGTTTTCTGGGAGTTGGATATTGACTACCTATCTTCAGCATTGGTCATCAATATGAGATTGTTGGGGACTGATTAGATTACCAGCTGTTCGGTGAGTGCTGCAGCCCCTTCACAGCTTATCAAGCCCAGCACCCTACACTGTGTAGTGGCTGTGCTTGGTATTGCAGCCCAGGCCTATTCACTTGAATTGAAATGAGCTGTGCTTAAAGGGAACCTGTCACCTAGACAATGCATATTAGACTGCCAGCAGTACCTTATTGCAGCCTGTAGCATGACTATAAAGGTGTCTGTGTCTTTTCTGTACAATGCGCCAAAAGTCTGAAAAAAAACTTTTATTCAACAGGCCACGGCTTGTAAACGATAGTCTTGAAGTCAAGGGGGCAGCGGCTTTCTCACCTGACTGCAAGCGCGCCCCGCCCCCTTTCCCTCCCCTTAGCGTTTGATTGATAGTATGTCCAATTCCTTCACTGTTGATTGCTTGAATGTAGTCTCGCGCATGCACAGGCTCTCGTGTGCGAGTACCTGACCAATGAGCTTTTGAAAACTACCTCACAGCGGAGTAGAACAGTGTGCAGGCGCCGGCATTGCAGGGACAAAGCGCACGCGCAAGACTAGATTCAAGCATCCAGTAGTCAAGGAAATCCTATCAATCAAACGCTAAGGGGAGGGAAAGGGGGCAGGGCACGCTTGACTTCAGGCGAGAAAGCCGCTGCCCCTTGACTTCAAGACTATCGTTTACATACCGTGGCCTGTTGAATAAAAGTATTTTTTTAAGACCTTTGCTGCAATGTACAGAAAAGACACAGACACCTTTATAGTCATGCTACAGGCTGCAATAAGGTACTGCTGGCGGTTTAATATGCATTTTCTAGGTGTCAGGTTTCCTTTCAAGGTTATGTGCACCATTGGAAGCATTTTTTTAAATTATTGCATTGTACTCATTTTTAGCTAAATTTTGAGCTAAATATGGCGTCCTTTTTTCTGTACAGAGCTGAGATGCTCTAGAAGCACCCTTTGGATTTTCTGTCTTTTCCGTCAGACGAGGAGCTGACAGACTCCTTACCTCTGCTCTCTGACCTTATAAACACCCATTATAGCTCAGTCCTTATGTTACTGATAAGAATGTGGCTTAAATAAGTGTTTATGAACTCTTAGTAATTTGGAGATAATTTTTTTTGATGTTTTAGTTTCTTCCAACATGCTCAACACTTTTCCAAAAAGTGGACAGGACGAGACAGGCAGAGACAGGCCATGAGGGAGGCAGCTCCACGGCCTGACTAATTAAACCACACTGCGCCAGAAAACTGATGCGCTTTACACCAGAAATCTGCTCCAGGCCCTGGCTGGCGGTATCGTCAGATTTTAAAGGGTTTCTACCACTTAGGCGTCACATATTTGGCTGTCAGACACTAGCGATCCGCTAGTGTCTGCTCTGGCCAACCATCCTAATATAATTGCTTTTGGGACGGTGGTTTGGCTAAAAAAACTACTTTTATTAATATGCTAATGAGCCTCTAGGTGCTATGGGGGGCGTCATTAGCACCTAGAGGCTCCGTCTACCTTCAGAAACTGCCGCCCCCAGCGCGTCCCTCCAGCCCGCCCATCTCCTCCTGAATGCGATCCTCGTATGTATTCTGCGCATGCGCAGTAAATGTCTGACCGCTTCCTTGCTCAGACATCTCCACTGCGCCTGCGCGATGACGCCATAGTGCTCCGAGGAACAGGCGCAGTGGAGATGTCTGAGCAGGGAAGCTGTCAGACATTTACTGCGCATGCGCAGAATACATACGAGGATCGCATTCAGGAGGAGATGGGCGGGCTGGAGGGACGCGCTGGGGGCGGCAGTTTCTGAAGGTAGACGGAGCCTCTAGGTGCTAATGACGCCCCCATAGCACCTAGAGGCTCATTAGCATATTAATAAAAGTAGTTTTTTTTAGCCAAACCACCGTCCCAAAAGCAATTATATTAGGATGGTTGGCCAGAGCAGACACTAGCGGATCGCTAGTGTCTGACAGCTAAATATGTGACGCCTAAGTGGTAGAAACCCTTTAATATAGCTTGCAATAATCCATGCTCTTATATAAGTGCCACCCCAGTATGAGAGTATGGGGTCCTACTGTGATGGCAACATGCTGTCTGTATTGCCCCAACGAAAGGGCATGAGTAGATTAGCGGGTCTCGTCTCAGTTGCAGTAATGGGTGTGGTCAGATTATTGAGGGAGGGTCTGAGATATGGAAAATTCGCTATGTGCAAGCGCAACGGCGAGAATATGAGGAAAAAAATCTGCAGCAGAACGATTACAGGGTGGCAGAATGGATTTTTTTTTATTTATTGATTCCTATAAGTAACTTTGTGCATTTGTTACATTATGTGGAAATTACTGAAAAGGCCAAAAGTCATGGCATGGACAAGGGCAGACAAAATGGCGGCATCACCCATGACAACCAATCAGATTTTAGCTCATTTTTTTCTGTGAAGGCTAGAATATGAAAGCCATCATCTGATTGGTTCCCAGCTGTTTATGGGCCTCTGATGGTCTTGTTGCACTCATGGTCATGATTGTACATGCAACAAATTGCAGCAGTAACGAAATAGAAGTATTAAATATCAATAATATCCAGTGTGGAACAAAAAGGTGTCTCTGAGTGACTTCAGGCACACTCAGAACAGCTCCTGCAAGGACCCTCAAGCAGGGCGGGATTTCAGCTCTGTGATCAGGCAGCGCGGCGGACAGCTCTCACAGTCTAAGGACCTAGCGGTTGCTAAGCTGAGGACTCCGAGCTTGAGCCGTTGTCAAGGTGACGGGGCCTGGTCCTCCGCTCTATCCTCGGCCTCTCTTAGTGTTTCTGGCCGGGGGAAATCTTCATGTGGGAGGATGGGGTTAGAAATAGATCCCCTGCTCCAGGCTTGGAGCTATTTTCGCCGCAGGAAGTTCGAGCAGTGCTCTGTGCTGTGCGGCCGTATCCTGGACAAGGAGCCGTATGACCAGGTGAGGATGATGGATGGGGGAGGGGGTTATTTACCTGAGAGCGGGTGACAGGTGGAGCTGAGGAGGGACGTGATGAGCCGCAGCCTGTGCTGTGGTACTGTCAGCTGAACTGTTGTATCTAAGCCCGTCATTGTGGTACTGTCTGCTATACTGCTGTATCTAAGCCTGTTGTGTTCGGTACTGTGCTGAGCCGCTGTATCTAACCCTGTGCTGTGGAACTATCAGCTGAGCTGCTGTATCTAAGCCTGTTGAGTTTGGTACTGTCTGCTGAGGTGCTGTATCTAAGCCCGTCATTGTGGTACTGTCTGCTATACTGCTGTATCTAAGCCTATCCTGTGCAGTACTGTCAGCTGAGCCGCTGTATCTAAGCCTGTCGTGTTTGGTACTGTCTGCTGAGCTGCTGTATCTAAGCCTGTTGTTTGGTACTGTCTGCTGAGCTGCTGTATCTAAGCCTATTTGGTACTGTCTGCTGAGCTGCTGTATCTAAGCCTGTTGTTTGGTACTGTCTGCTGAGCTGCTGTATCTAAGCCTGTTGTTTGGTACTGTCTGCTGAGCTGCTGTATCTAAGCCTATTTGGTACTGTCTGCTGAGCCGCTGTATCTAAGCCTATTTGGTACTGTCTGCTGAGCCGCTGTATCTAAGCCTGTTGTTTGGTACTGTCTGCTGAGCTGCTGTATCTAAGCCTGTTGTTTGGTACTGTCTGCTGAGCTGCTGTATCTAAGCCTGTTGTTTGGTACTGTCTGCTGAGCTGCTGTATCTAAGCCTGTTGTTTGGTACTGTCTGCTGAGCTGCTGTATCTAAGCCTGTTGTTTGGTACTGTCTGCTGAGCTGCTGTATCTAAGCCTGTTGTTTGGTACTGTCTGCTGAGCTGCTGTATCTAAGCCGGTCGTTTGGTACTGTCTGCTGAGCTGCTGTATCTAAGCCTGTCGTGTGCGGTGCTGTTTGCTGAGCCTCTGTATCTAAGCCTGTCGTGTTTGGTACTGTCTGCTGAGCTGCTGTATCTAAGCCTGTCGTGTGCGGTGCTGTTTGCTGAGCCTCTGTATCTAAGCCTGTCGTGTGCGGTGCTGTTTGCTGAGCCTCTGTATCTAAGCCTGTCGTGTGTGGTGCTGTTTGCTGAGCCTCTGTATCTAAGCCTGTCGTGTGCGGTGCTGTTTGCTGAGCCTCTGTATCTAAGCCCGTCATGTGCGGTGCTGTCTGATGAGCCATTGCCACTTTTTCTAAGCCGATTATGTTTGATACTGTTTTCCAAGTCTGTTGTGTGTGGTACTATCTGCTGAACCATGTATCTCATTCTGTCATGCGTGATACGATCTCCTGAGCTGCTGTATCTAAGCAAGTTATATGTGATGCTGTCTGCTGAGCCACTGTATGTAAGCCAGTTGTGTGGTACGGTCTGTTGATCTACTGTATCTAAGCCAATCATGCTTGATACTTTCCACTACACCTTTGCTGCCACTGTAAGTGTGATACGGTTTGCTAAGTCACTGTATCTAAGGCCTCATGCACACGACCGTTCTGTGTTCTGTGTCCGCAAAACGGACAAGAATAGGACATGTTATATATATATATCTTTTGCGGGGCCAAAAGATATATAGTGATACTACTGCGATCAGTTGTTCCCATAGAGACTCATTATTTCTGGGCAGCGGATCCCTGTTGATGCAGGACAATCTTCTGCCCCAAAACGATGATTTTTGACGCCGTCACTTGGGCCAATTATCAGGAACGAGCATTTCTACAACCGCTACGTCCTTCTGATGATTGGCTCGATGACAGGAGCACATTTGGAGGACATGGCGCCACCTTGTTTTCCCCCGGCCACGTATTGTATTTGTACAGCTGACACGTAGTATACCGAAGCAGCGGATCGCCATCAGACATGCATTGGGATTGTGCCGTCATATGGTGTATTTTGCACCTGGTGTTCCCATGGTTTTTGTAGTGCGGTACTTGCACGTGGGGGCAGGAAGGGATCTGTAATCAGATTATGTACTAATGAGATGATCTTGAGGAAGCGGTGTATGTCCTCCAGGAGAGTGCATGTATGTGTGTATTATATATACCGTATATTTCTACCATTGTGCTGCTGCAGCACTAACCGGTGTCGGAGCCTGAGCTGTCTGTCTGTCTCCCACTATGGGAGTATTTGTTAATATTCGTGGGTGACCTTGAGCAGTGACATTGGAGGAATGTTACTACGCGTCACGGTGTGATACGTGATGCGCAGGATGGAGTGACCCCGAGTCTGCTCCACATGCGCTCATATATGTAGACATACAGTTGTGAAGGAAAAGCGTTGTGCTGTGCCTCCATTGTTGCCTACGTCGGATCTATAGGCCGTTACCTACGCAGGAGATGGTGCAGCCAGAAGCCCACGCTCCCATTTAGGGCTCATTCACTCGACCAACATTTTTTTTTTTTTGCGGTCCGCAAATTGCGGATCTTCAAAACACGGATGCCGCCCGTGTGCCTTCTGCAATTTGTGGAACGGAACAGGAGGCCCATTATAGAAACGCCTATTCTTGTCCGCGGGGCCATGGAACAGAGCAACGGATGGGGACAGCATCTTTTGCGGTCCGATTGAAGTGAATGGGTCCACACCCGAGCCGCAAAAAAGCCGCTCGGATGCGGTCCAAAACCACGGTCGTGTGAATGAACCCTTATTGTGTTATAGAAGATAGCGATTTTCCAGGCGGCCATGACATCCCGTAAGATAGTAGGCTATAAACGATTGGAGTGCAACACAGGGATCAGAAAACCCCCTATTCTGCCGAAATATGTGGGTCCCAGAGACGGCCACGCAGAACAGATGGTTGGGGGCTGCATTATAGCATTACAGGTTGTGCACCCCTGTTCTAAGGGTATGTTCACAGGATTCTTCCTAGAGGTTTTTTTTTTAACTGATGACCTATCTTCAGGATAGTTTTATCCAATAGGTCGGCACTGCAGGTAAGTATCGTGGCGCTTGCGTCCTAGGATCGGCATCCCAGATAGTGGTGACAATGAAGGGCCGGCACTCGCTTCCAGATATTGTGACATCAACATATGTGACAATAAATCCGATCATTGAGAATATCTGGAAATGAGTGCCGGCCCTTCATTGTTACCACTATCCTACGGATAGGTCGTCAGTATCTGACCGGTGGGGGTCCGACACCCGGAACCCCCGCCGATCAGCTATATGAGAAGGCGGCAACGCTACGTCCTTCTCTCTGCTCACCAAGCACAGCGCCGTACATTGTATGGGTCCGAGCTGCGTTTACGCCATGTGACCGTTGAATGTGACATCACATTGCCTAGGAAAAGCTGGAGAAGGTTGCGGCGCTCACAAGAGTGCAGATGCCTTCTCAAACAACTGATCAGCAGGGGTCCCGGGAGTCGGACCCCCACTAATGGCATACTGATGGCCTGTCTAGAGTAGTGTTTCCCAACCAGTGTGCCTCCAGCTGTTGCAAAACTACAACTCCCAGCATGCCCTCACAACCAAAGACTGTCCTGGCATGCTGGGAGTTGTAGTTTTGCAACAGCTGGAGGCCCACTGGTTGGGAAACACTGGTCTAGAGGATAGGTTATCAGTAAGAAGCATCGTCATGTATTTGCTCAGGATAGGTCATCAATAGCAGATTGGTGGGGGTCCGATGCCCAACACCCCCGCTGAACAGGTGTTTCAGGCAGCTGCCTGCTCCATGGATGGAACTGGAAGCAGAAGACTCCGTCCATGTGCCGGGGTGCTGCCGCTCACCCCCCATTCATTGGAAAGATGGAAAACAAATCCAACCAAGGACAACATCTGCACGGAGTTTGTATGTTCTCCCCGTGTTGGCGTGGGTTTCCTCCCACACTCCAAAGGCATACTGATAGGGAACCTCGTGTTCGCATTTCCGTGTTTCATCTGTAAAGGGTCCGTGTGTCTGTTTTTTGCCCCCGTGCGTCATCCGCTCTCCACGGACGCTGCTCAGCTGGAAATTTTATTTCAAAAGCATCTTCTATCAGTGGTCAGTGAAAAAAACGGACGCAACATGGATGCCATCCTTGTTGTGTCTGTGATTTTCACTGACCCATAAACTTCAATGGGCGTGTTTGGGCCGCATCACAAACCAAAGTAGCAGTGCGTGTCTCACACGGTCAGTAAAAAAAATACTGAAGTGTGAACAGACACGTGAAATCAGTGGGTACATTCTGTCCGTGGAAAATGCGGACAATACATGTCAGTAAAAAAAAAAAGGAAATGTGAATGAAGCCTTAGGCGTGCGCCCCTTGGACGGAACGAAACCCCACGGAAGCACTCGTAGTGCTTCCGTTCCGCATCTCCAGATTTGCGAACCCGTTGAAGTGAATGGCTCTGCATCCATGATGCGGAATGCACACGGAACGGTGCCAGTGTATTGCGGATCCGCAAATGCGGCAAAGGGAAGCACACGGGAGGCCTTAGATTGTGAGCTCTATTGGGGACAGCAAATGATGCTAATGCCAGCGCTATATAAGAGGGTACAATACATCTGGGTTTCAGATCCTCACTAACACACGTTAGACTGATGGCCGAACCTGCGGTTCTCGGCGGGTTTAGTTGACGATAGACTAATATGTATGAGGACCTTAAAGGGGGGTATTCCAGTTACCACAGGATAGGGTGTAACTATTAGATGGCTGGGGGTTCTACCACTGGGACCCTCACCAATAACGAGAACGGGGGCCCTGTACCCCCGTGTAATCAATGGAGCGGCCGGACGGACATGCATGCGGTCGCTCCTCTCATTTCTATGGGAGTTCCGGAGATAGTTGACCACTGTACTCCCATAGAAATGAATAAAGCGGCCACGTGCATGCCCGAACAGCCGCTCTGTGTTTATTTCAGGGGGGCTGCAGGGTGTACGAGGCACCTGTTATCACGACCAGTGGGGGTCCTAGCGGTAGGACCCCCACCGATCTAATAGTGATCCCCTGTCCTGTGGATTGGGTATAACTTAAAGTAACCAGAATACCCAAAGTTCAGCCTCAGATTTCAGTTGCATAGTCCACGGCAAATTCTCATCTGATTTCTCCGTCTGAACATTCCCTAGGGGTACGTCCTCTTCGGTCATGATAGTTTTTCACTGTGTGTGAATGAGGTTTCTGAAATCTTACCCACTTTTCTGGTCCTGTAAAATGCTGCGGATTTTCCGCATGCAAATCCATGGCGCCAGTTGCGCGACAGATGTACCCGTGGTTATCTCTGTTAATGTTGTGACTCAGAGTAGGAGGCATCCATGAATAGCCCTGATGGACCGCAGGAAATTACTGTTCCCAACTTCTGTCCCACGGGAGCCGTCAGCAGACATGACTCCATTCAGGCCTCTGTGTGCAGTGTATTGGCAGAGTACAGGCTGCCACACACAGCACCTGCAGTGGAGGGGCCCCGGTAAGAGTATTACCTCCAGCTTCAGTGCTGGGGCCGGCTGTGCTTTATTCTCATGTGAAGTGAATACTATGAAGAGCAATGTGTGGGGTCCTAGTTAGTTGGTTGTTGCTGCCATTTGCAGTTTCTGTACTTATGTTTTAATACAATTGTTTTTTTTTCTTTACTTCCATCCTAAGGAAAAGAGTTCTGAGGATTTAATACAGGTAATGATCGTACGGTGTCATATTGTGGATGTACAGTAGATATCTACACAGCCGTTGTTGCTGTAGTTTAGTCTGTAGTAGTTTTAGTAATCTCATCTGATTTATTTATTTAGCAGAAAATGAATTGCAGTTGGTGAAGTGTTCTGTACTGATCCTGGGTTACATCCTGGATTATATGCCAGAGCTGCACTCTCTATTCTGCTGGTGCAGTCACTGTGTACATACATTACTGATCCTGTACTGATCCTGAGTTACATCCTGTATTATACTCCAGAGCTGCACTCACTATTCTGCTGGTGGAGTCACTGTGTACATACATTACTTATCTTGTACTGATCCTGAGTTACATCCTGTATTATACTCCAGAGCTGCACTCACTATTCTGCTGGTGGAGTCACTGTGTACATACATTACTTATCCTGTACTGATCCTGAGTTACATCCTGTATTATACTCCAGAGCTGCACTCGCTATTCTGCTGGTGGAGTCACTGTGTACATACATTACTTATCTTGTACTGATCCTGAGTTACATCCTGTATTATACTCCAGAGCTGCACTCACTATTCTGCTGGTGCAGTCACTGTGTACATACATTACTGATCCTCAGTTACATCCTGTATTATACTCCAGAGCTGCACTCACTATTCTGCTGGTGCAGTCACTGTGTACATACATTACTTATCCTGTACTAATCCTGAGTTACATCCTGTATTATACTCCAGAGCTGCACTCACTATTCTGCTGGTGCAGTCACTGTGATGTGGACATGGTTTTTCCACCTGTGGTAGTTGCTTAGGTTCATACACCTTGAAGGAAACCTCAGTAGACTACAGTCATACACAAGACATGGGCTGTGGCTGTCTTGGAGCCTATAAGTGGTTATGCTGTAGCCGCTCATGTTTCTCCTCGTTCTGTCTGCATGCTCCTTGTACAGGTAAGTAGCCATCCCTTTACAGTGGGTGGTAGGGAATAGCCTGGCACGGTTGGAGTTGTATGGCAGTTGGATTCTCTCGCATCTTCTTCGCCCCCATCTAATTTCTTGGACGGTCTGTGGCGCACACTACATAAACTGGTGTGGCGGTAGGTTACTTGGAATCTATTATTAAGATACCCTTATCTGAATACCCATATAAAGCTTCTATCCCAGCGATCCGCTTGATGCAAGTTTATTAAAGAAGAATTGATTTCCAGGCTGGAGACGGAGCAGAAGTCCGGGAGACGTATTCCTCAGGATGTTCATTATTTTCATAGCATATTTTAATTAGCGTCCTGCATCGTTACCAGGCTGCAGCCCCGGCACCCTCTGGGCATTGCTGACATTACAATTTCACTGCAGGCTGGATGAGAACCTACTGACAGCGGTGTAAATTGGTTGTATTTCCTCTGTTATGTGCGCTTGCTGCTATTTGCACCACTTTGTGTTTTTTCATTGATGACGCCTAAAAACAGCGACCTGTATGGAAATTGCTGGAGGTGATTCTGCGCAGGATCTCCACAGCCAGGAAAAAGTTCACAATAATTTGGTGGGGTGGATTGCAGACGTCAGACACCGTTATTTAGCACGTGTAAAAATCTTGATTTCTTTATAAAATATGTCTATCTAAAAAAATATATAACTCTATTACTTATTCACTACACATTAGCCACATAAATTAAAATGAACAACAAACTATAAATCCAAATTTGAAACCATTTACCATATTTTTCGCCCATAAGGCGCACCTAGGTTTTAGAGGAGGAGCCCCAATGTTAATCAGACCTCCTATCAGACCCCCCATGTTAATAAGACTCTCATTAAGACTCTCAGATCAGGTCCCTAAAATGCCCGTGCCCCTTATGCTGGTCATACTTGCCTCACTCCCCGGCACCTGCGTCACTTCTAATGCCCACACCGCTGCGGCACCTGTATGTCCCCCCCCGATGATTTGATCCGCATGACAGGGGGGTGGGCAGATTTGGCAGCCAATAGCAGGCTGTGACGGGGATGAGCATCCCAAGCATCGCACCTCAGATCAGACCCGCATGTTAATAAGACCCCTTTTCAGACCCCCAATGTTAAGACCACCATTCAGACCTCAGATCAGTCAAAAACAATAAATCAGCTTGCCTCTCCTGCTCTGGACGCCGCTGCCACTCCGGGGATCCAGATCCGACTCTTCCTGCTGTGCTGTGACCCAACGCCACACAGAGTGAGGGCACCGCACGCAGACGTCCTCACGTTGTGCACAGTAACAGCACAGCGAGCGAGTACAGAGCCCGGGGAGCGCTGCATTCCCAGTTCTCCTGTACTAATGAGAGCTTCCATAATGGAATCGCTCATTAGTTTTAGTCTCATAAGATGCACTGATATTCCCCCCCCCCCCCCACACACTTTGGGGGGAGTGCCTCTTATAAGGTGAAAAATGTTAATCAATACATACTTTAAACTAATAATTATCACCACAGAATGTGCTCCATTGTACAAGAATATACAATTTATGTTATGTAAGAATTCTAAGGGGAGTACGCGGCATGTCAGTGCCAGGCTGTGTTCCTTCCGTCTGCTGGCATCAGCCTCAGGGAACGAACTGCGCATGCGCTAGCTGCGAGATTACGGCGCTCTAACTTTGTGATGTCGGAGAGCAAGGAGGAGATTCGGAGGATGCTGTGGGCGGT
Source organism: Bufo gargarizans (assembly GCF_014858855.1). NCBI lineage: Eukaryota > Metazoa > Chordata > Amphibia > Anura > Bufonidae > Bufo > Bufo gargarizans. Next base: position 26,079,303 of record NC_058090.1, on the reverse strand, counting down.
GCTGGTCTCCTTTTACAGTGGGCGGTGCTGGTCTCCTTTTACAGTGGGCGGTGCTGGTCTCCTTTTACAGTGGGCGGTGCTGGTCTCCTTCCTTGCCTCATTTACATATTTATAAAATCGTTTATTTTTCCTAAATAAAAGCACTCACAGCTATGGGGAATGTATATTGCGGATATGCTAGCGGTGATCTAGCAGCGCATGTCCGCAGCTCTATAGGCAAAATCCAGGTGACAGAATCCCTAAGTGGACTATGTCTTGATAGTTATTGTGATATTTGGATACATATGTTGTGGCTTTATTAGGGGGATACTACTGCCTAAGTACTTTTATTTGTTTTTATCTGTTAATAAATTTTATGGCAAATTTTATTCTATCTATCCATGTGATACCGGATATTTGTGTGCCCTCCATTTACTACATCATTTTTATTCAATTTTTTTTTTTAGCAACGTAGGGTAGTGTTGCGGCGTGAACACCAATTCTTTATCTGGCCAGTTGGTGGAGCCACTACCTATTTGATCTCAAATGTTTTAATTACATGCAATTACTAAAGTATTCAGATCAAGGTGCTGGTTTGAAAACTGTAGAATATTTTTCATGGGACAGCTCCTTTTAATTTAAAAATATAAAAAGTTACCGTTTAAAAAAAAAACAAAAACAAAAAAAAACAGGAGGATTTTGCATTCTAGCTTCTCCTGACCTGGGTGGGTCTTTCATCCAGGCTAGAAGAGCTGGGCAGCTTCTCTCTGGACTCCCCTCAGTGCTTGTCATTTCAGTTGAATGCTGCTTTCTTGTATCCCTGCAGGCAGCATGGAGCCTGAAGACCCGAGCCCAGACCGAGATGGTTTATGTGGATGAGATCGATGTGGACCAGGAGGGCATCGCCGAGATGACATTGGATGAAAATTCTATTGCACAAGTGGCACGTAAGTCACTTTGCTAGGGCCATATTACACTGATGTTCGGGGAGTGCGAGCGCCGATAACAGTGGGATTACACAGTCTGATGCAAGCTGAATGTGGGAGGAATGAACACTGCCGCAGTCGTTTCTCTCTCATTCACTTCATGATTACCGTCAGAACATCTTTCTGTGTAATCGGGGATCTTTCATCAGAGTTTGCTGATTCATCAGCTGATTGGCTGCTTGAACATTCGTGCCAAGCATCAGGAATGAGCTTTCCTATGAACGCTTGTTCCTAATAATTGGCCCAAAAATTTTCTAGCCTTATAGGGCACTTTAGATGCTACACCACTAAAGGGCCGTCATTACTGGTAAATATCCTTTGTAGTAAAGCCAGCCATATACAAGGTGATATTAGATCATTGATCTTATGCTAGCCAGTGGCTATCACCCCCAATCGTGATTCAATAATCACGGGAACCGGGGTGTCGATAAGTATGATCCCTGTTGGTTTAAGAGGTATTTTTTTTGTCAATTGGTGCTGTTTCTGTCACGCTAGCCGCAGAGCCAGTGGTTCAAACGGCCATGTAGTCGCGCTGCCAAGTTCCGCCCTGTTTTGGGAGACTTAAAGGGTTTTCATGAAATTGACTAAGTGCCATAAAGTCTCTGAAGTCTAAAGGACCCCATACACATACACAATTCTAGAGAGAAGGATCAGGCAAATAAAAATTTTTATATTTTTTTTTTGCCTGATCCTTTTGTTCTCCCAGGAATGAAGCCACCATAGGAGGTGTCTAGCAGAGGCTTTTCTCCTCTCTCCTTGAAAAAAACACATACAAGCTTTTGCCAAACCGAGCCTTTATGTACATGGGGAAGTCAGGAGAGATACCTGCCAGACAAACAAGTGTTCAGCAGACGGCTGTTGGAGCTGTATGGGCACCTGAAGCTCCACCAGTGCCCCCTGTGGCAAATCCTACAAGCTAAAAATGTATTAAAGTAACCACCCATTGGTTCAAAAAAATAAATTGGGGGAAAAAAAACTCCAAAAATGCCTGGATTCCGTGCTGAATTTTGAGGTCGGATTTAAAAAAAATCTTGTGTGAGAAATGCTTCTTTTTACCAGGGCAGATTCAGACTCCTCTTCTGGTTGAAGTACTCGTACTTGGCATTAGAGGAAATTCTACCTGAACTACTAATCCCCTTAGCTCTTCAGATTAGAGCAGGCCAACTAGTGATCTGTGGAGCAGATGTTACACTCCACTAGCCGGATTAAATATGCAGTGTGCACTCGGGTCTATTATAATCTCAATGAGCACGTTTGACTTCATTAACTCGCGTAAAAATGTGTAAATTATTTACAGGCCCTGGGACTTCCCTCAGACAAGCAACAGCAAAGAAACTTGAGGGCCCGAGTCCCGCAGTCCGGTATGTTATCGCCGCATACATTCTTGTGCTCAAAAATATCCAGATTTATAAGGCCTCATACAATAGTTTTTGCAGTCCGCAGATTACGGATCCGCAAAACACGGATACCGGCCGTGTGTGTTCCGCATTTTGTGGATTGGTGCGTGCTGCCCCTTGTTAAAAAAAAAAAAAAATGCTTATTTTTGTCTGCAACATGTGGACTAAAAGTACAGTCTTGTGCATGACACCTAAGTTTGACTTTTATATGTTTCTGCAGACCTGTCACTCAGTCTGGTCGGCCACTCACTGGCTTTGTAAGACCTGGGACCCAGTCTGGCCGGCCAGGTACCATGGAACAGGCAATCCGCACCCCAAGAACAGCGCACACAGCCCGGCCAATCACCAGCGCCTCTGGACGATACATACGACTTGGAACGGTAATCAGGAGTTGCTTTAAAGTGGGACTGTACTTTGGGAAAACTTTTGATATGTCATTATGATGATCAAAGGTTTTGATTGATGGGGTTCTGACCGCTCAGACCCCGGCAAGTCGCTAGAATGAGGATAGAGAAGCGCTCAAATTGTGCGCTCTCTCCTGGCTGCAGGAGATGGAATCATTACAGACTCAATAGAAAGTCTATGGGCCATCTCAATTAAGTCTCCTGCAGCGAGGTGGGAGAAGCGTACAATATGAGCGCTTCTCTCTCCTCATTCCAGCGATCTGCGGGGGTTCTCAGCGCGCTCAAACTCCCACTTATCAAGTTTCTATATGTCATTAAATGGGTTGTTTAATCATGGGTGACTCTCGGGCAGACCCCCAGCGTGGCTGGACCTGTGGAGAAAATCATTCTTGCGTTCAGGCTCCTTTGCTCACTCCAGGACCGCTGCAGCTCTCAGGTGACCCAGTGACATAATGCATAGGAGACATGTCACTGCTGCAGCCAGTCATTAGCTGCAGCAGCCACTTGACCGCATCAAACTGGATGTTGACACAGGGAGACCCTGGCCTAGAGCTTCTGCAGGCTGTGGACAGCAAAGGAGCCAGAACCCAGCGGCATTGATCAGATAAGCATGATTCCCTCTGCAGCTCTGGCCACACGTGGGGGGGGGGGTTCTGCCCGAGAGGCCCCCAGGAGTGAACAACCCCTTCATGTCTACAATAGCAGCTTATGTGGAAATCGTAGAGATCCTAGAATAATATAGAAATAATTGGTTTCTTCTTTGTTTAATACTCTTTTAGTAAGTTACTTTCCAATACCAATGTTTTACCCTAAACTGATATCTTTTTCTCCTAGGCCTCAATGCTGACCAATCCGGATGGACCTTTCATTAACTTGTCCAGGTTAAATCTGTCTAAGTATGCACAGAGTCCGAACTTGGCCAAGGTCAGTGTCTGAATCATGAGATCAGAGTCAATAATAGTTTTTTAGATGGAGAAGAAAAGAAAAAGAAATGCAAATGTATGAATAGAATACTACTATGGAGTGCTGGAATCCTGCAGGATTAGATCTGTCTTCTTAGTGAGATCAACTGCACCCATTGTGCTACTGGAAAATATGGTCCCCACCCAGACCCTCCTACGACCACATTAAATATACCTGGTAATTGCATATGGTATGTACTGATATTATTCAGGGTTATTTACCCGTTGAGCTATCAGTATGTCCATAGGCCTTGTGGTCATTGTGTCCCTCCTATGCATTTCATCCTTAGTACAGCAAGGACACGTTGTGAAGCTGGTGGCTAAGCAGCCGGGCAACATTGAAGGTATTTTTGTGGTCATAGGATGGAGTCTATAGAGGGGGCCGTGACACAGGAATATATAGGCCATGTAAAGCTTGGGGGCTCTCTCTCAGGAACAGGCTAAGTTATATTACATGTATGCTTTCTATGTATGTATGATATCCCAGTAGACTTTATATGTGTACATATAGAAATGTGCAGCCTGTAGTTGCGTGTCTGTGTGTGTGTGCGTGTCTGTGTGTGTGTGTGTGTATGTGTATTTAGGTACAGTATATATACCATGTGTAATGTGGAGATATATAAATATATATTACCCAGGTCCATAAATATTGGGACATCGACACAATTCTAACATGTTTGGCTCTATACACCTCCACAATGGATTTGAAATGAAACAAACAAGATGTGCTTCAACTGCAGACTGTCAGCTTTAATTTGAGGGAATTTACATCCAAATCAGGTGAACGGTGCAGGAATTACAGCAGTTTGCATATGTGCCTCCCACTTGTTAAGGGACCAAAAGTAATGGGACAGAATAATAATCATAAACAAACTTTTACTTTTTAATACTTGGTTGCAAATCCTTTGCAGTCAATTACAGCCTGAAGTCTGGAACGCATAGACATCACCAGACGCTGGGTCTCATCCCTGGTGATGCTCTGCCAGGCCTCTACTGCAACTGTCTTCAGTTCCTTCTTGTTCTTGGGGCATTTTCCCTTCAGTTTTGTCTTCAGCAAGTGAAATGCTCAATCGGATTTAGGTCAGGTGATTGACTTGGCCATTGCATAACATTCCACTTCTTTCCCTTAAAAAACTCTTTGGTTGCTTTTGCAGTATGCTTTGGGTCATTGTCCATCTGCACTGTGAAGCGGCGTCCAATGAGTTCTGAAGCATTTGGCTGAATATGAGCAGATAATATTGCCCGAAACACTTCAGAATTCATCCTGCTGCTTTTGTCAGCAGTCACATCATCAATAAATACAAGAAAACCAGTTCCGTTGGCAGCCATACATGCCCACGCCATGACACTGCCACCACCATGCTTCACTGATGAGGTGGTATGCTTAGGATCATGAGCAGTTCCTCTCCTTCTCCATAGTCTTCTCTTCCCATCACTCTGGTACAAGTTGATCTTGGTCTCATCTGTCCATAGGATGTTCTTCCAGAACTGTGAAGGCTTTTTTAGATGTCGTTTGGCAAACTCTAATCTGGCCTTCCTGTTTTTGAGGCTCACCAATGGTTTACATCTTGTGGAGAACCCTCTGTATTCACTCTGGTGAAGTCTTCTCTTGATTGTTGACTTTGACACACATACACCTACCTCCTGGAGAGTGTTCTTGATCTGGACAACTGTTGTGAAGGGCGTTTTCTTCACCAGGGAAAGAATTCTTCGGTCATCCACCACAGTTGTTTTCCGTGGTCTTCGGGTCTTTTGGTGTTGCTGAGCTCACCGATGCGTTCCTTCTTTTGAAGAATGTTCCAAACAGTTGTTTTGGCCGCGCCTAGTGTTTTTGCTATCTCTGAGGGGTTTGTTGTGTTTTTTCAGCCTAATGATGGCTTGTTTCACTGATAGTGACAGCTCTTTGGATCTCATTTTGAGAGTTGACAGCAACAGATTCCAAATGCAAATAGCAGACTGGAAATGAACTCTGGACCTTTTATCTGCTCATTGTAATTGGGATAATGAGGGAATAACGCACACCCGGCCATGGAACAGCTGAGAAGCCAATTGTCCCATTACTTTTGGTTCCTTAACAAGTGGGAGGCACATATGCAAACTGCTGTAATTCCTGCACCGTTCACCTGATTTGGGTGTAAATGCCCTCAAATTAAAGCTGACAGTCTGCAGGTAAAGCACATCTTGTCCGTTTCATTTCAAATCCATTGTGGTGGTGAATAGAGCCCAAAATGTTACAATTGTGTTGATGTCCCAATATTTATGGACCTGTGTATGTGTAAATATCTCTCTCTCTCTCTCTCTCTCTCTCTCTCACACACACACACACACACACACACACACACACACACACACACACACACACACACACACACACTATATGTGTGGTGAAGTAAGAGCCAGTCTTTTAAGGTGTCAGCGGCAATAAGTGGTTGACACTCTTACTGGGAGTAGTTATAGTGCTGGGTGGATGACTACTCCCTACGTTCCAGGCCGGGTCTTGTCTGGACAACAAAACAGCCAGCAGTGTCAGGTGGGGCTGCTTACCTCTCTCTGCCAGTGGAGTGCTGTGTGGGATCAGAGTCTGAGCTGGAGTTGCAGTGCCTGAAAGACTGAGGACAAAGTGGGGTCCACATACACCCCGTGGGGTTTACGGTACTGTGCAAAGCCATACCTGTGCTGTGCTATAGATACGGAGACTTTGTTTCTTTAAGGCCGGCTGGAGCAAGCTGTTCACTGCTGTTTACTGCCTTATGGTTTTGTCAAGAATAAAAGACAACCGTTGCTTTGCTTTCACCACTAAAAGGCTGCTGCTATGCTCTTACCTGAAGGCTACCATTGGGGCAGATCCTTACTATATATATCTATAAGATGCACCTAGGTTTTAGAGGAGGAAAATAAGAACAAAATAATATTTTTGATTAGATGTCAGATCAGACTCTCAATGTTAATTAGACCCCCAAACAGACCTCAGATTAGAAACTAGCTCAGACCCTCAATCAGACCTTAGATTGGGCCTCCAATGTTTCGGACTCCCAATGCTAATTATACTGCAGCTCCCAACCCCAATCAAACCTCAGAACAGACCCCTGTCCCAATGCTAATTAGACTGCAGCTCAGACCTCCAATGCTAATTAGAACCCAGCTCAGACCCCTAATCGGACGTCGGACATCGCACAGAGCTCTCCTACATCCTCGTGCTGTGCGCAGATCACCGCACAGGGTGCAGCCTCTGCATAAGAAGACCAGGAAGCGGTGAAGTACATGGCCAGCACAAGAAGCGCTGTATTCATTGCTCCCCAGTCCTACTATACTAATGAGTGCTCCCATAATGGAATTGCTCATCAGTATTCGCCTTATAAGAAGTACTGACGTCTTATAAGGTATATATTGTATTTGGATACATATTACTGGCCACATTTGCTTAGTATCCAGGGAGGGCAGAAAGCAGGCAGCGGTGTGTGGTGGTGTCCTCCATGTAATTTGTTGTGTCTTAATGTAATGTCTATTGCTTTGTCATCTCTATAACTAAAGTATTTGTGTGGGGGTTGTATGTTACTCCTGGGGTATGTGAAGGACTGTAGGGTCTGTATATGATACACAAAGCAAGTGAGCTGCTTAGAAAACAAAGATAACCGCCTGGGAACCCGTTGCGGACTGCCCTGGGAAAAAAAACTGAAAGTGGCCTCATTTGTAGGCGGGTCCAAGCTGAAAGAAGGTGGGGCAACATAAGTAGGTGGGGCCAGCAATACCCTAGTGCAGAACAAAATACCGCCCCAGCAGAACCAAATACCACAGTGCAGCACAAAATACTGCCGCCTGCACCACAGTATGAAACTGTATCATCGTCCTGAGGACAGCAGTACAGTTGAATTCAGGAGGACACCTGCGGCTGCTGGACAGGTGCTTAATGCTGAGAGCATCAGATCTTTATGTACCTGGCTGGTGGCCAACAGGGGGGTTTGGGCGGCTCTCTAGGCATCGGCCCACCAGGAAATTTCCCTGTTGGGTCTGTGGTCAGTCCACCCATGCTGGGAACAGAACAAAGGGACAGAATACAGAGATGTATATACATATCTCCCATTTCCAATAAGAATTTTTCCTTTTTTCACACAGCACAGCCTGCTCATAGCATTCCTACCACAATATCAGTGCTTTCTTTAGATTCCAAAAATTACTGAAAAACGTTTCTGCATGATGCTTCTCTATTTCGATCTGTCTCATGGTTTTCTTTTCCTTTCTTGCAGACATTGTTTGAATACATATTCCACCATGAAAACGATGTGAAGAACGTAAGACTTTCCTTTTTAACTTGTACTCATAATATATGTATTTATTGTACTTCAGTGAGGAACAATATATATAAAAAAACAACTTTTTTTTTTTGTACCAGTCCTCCTGGGAAAAAAATAAAAATATAAATATTTCACCACTAAACTGTAATATACCCCATAATGGTATTTGCAGAAACTACGTTTCCCACATAAAGAAAATGGATCCCATATTGCTAAAGGGGTTGTTCCACAGGATAGGGGATAACTAGCTGATTGTGGGGAGTCCAATTGCTGTACTCTGCTTTCTCTGGCATTCCCACAGAGAATGAATGGGTGGCAGTGTGCATGCACCAGAACGGGTGAACGGGATGCCCACCGATCAGCTAGCTATCTTAAAAAAGTGGCACAACCTCTTTAGGTTGAATGTGGTAAGTTAAAGGCCTTATTTAATCGTGATCAGTGTCGGATCACTGGAGATCCAATATCTGGGACGTCCAGCGATCCAGAGAATGAAGGATCCCCACAGGTTATGAGGAAGCAATAGGTGCATGTCATTGAAGGGCATGCCTTGAGATGCCTTTATAGTCTATCGACAGAGCAGATCAAGTCACCTGGTCAGACCAGTAGGAATCTATGAGAATATGGCAGGAGCTGTCTAACACTGTTAGGCCCCTTTCACACGAGCGAGTATTCCGCGCGGGTGCAATGCGTGAAGTGAACACATAGCTCCCGCACTGAATCCTGACCCATTCATTTCTATGGGGCTGTGCACATGAGCGGTGATTTTCATGCATCACTTGTGCGTTGCGTGAAAATCACAGCATGCTCCTCTTTGTGCGTTTTTCACGCAACGCAGGCCCCATAGAAGTGAATGGGATTGCGTGAAGATCGCAAGCATCCGCAAGCAAGTGCGGATGCGGTGCGATTTTCACGCACTGTTGCTAGGAGACGATCGGTATGGGAACCCGATCATTATTATTTTCCCTTATAACATGGTTATAAGGGAAAATAATAGCATTCTGAATACAGAATGCATAGTACAATAGTGATGGAGGGGTTACATTTTTTTATTTTTTTTTAACTCGCCTTAGTCCACTTGCTCGCGCTGCCCGGCATCTCCTTCTGTCTTCATCTTAGGTTTGTGTAGCAACAAGGACCTTTGGTGACGTCACAGTCATCACATGATCCATCACATGATCTTTTACCATGGTGATGGATCAAGTGATGACCGGAGTGACGTCACCACAGGTCCTGTTGCTACACAAAGCTAAGATGAAGACAGAAGGAGATGCCGGGTACGCGAGCAAGTGGACTAAGGCGAGGTAAATTATTATTATTTTTAACCCCTCCAGCGCTATTTTACTATGCATTCTGTATTCAGAATGCTATTATTTTCCCTTTTAACCATGTTATAAGGGGAAATAATACAATCTACAGAACACCGACCCCAAGCCCGAACTTCTGTGAAGAAGTTCGGGTTTGGGTACCAAACATGTGCGATTTTGATTTTTTTATTTTTTATTTTTTTATTATTTTTTTTTCTCACGCGAGTGCAAAACGCATTACAATGTTTTGCACTCGCGCAGAAAAATCGTGCGTGTTCCCGCAATGCACCCGCACATTTTCCCGCAACCCCCGTGTGAAAGGGGCCTTAGACCTAAGCCTTGAGAATTGAATAATTAAACACATTTGTTTTCCAGGCCTTGGAGCTTGCCGCTTTAGCCACTGAAAATGCCCAATACAAGGACTGGTGGTGGAAGGTTCAGCTGGGGAAATGCTACTACAGGTATGGCGTGACTGAGCGTATTCGTCTTCAGCACTGTCATTATGAAATGTACACGTATTTAATCTGACAGTAACTCTTTGTTCCCAATGACTTCTGCTGCTGCATAATACTTATTGTGTACCATGGTCTCATGTAACGCTTTGCATCATTTATTTATCATCATCATTTTCTGGTAACAATCTGCTTTGCTTGCAGTACTCTTCCTGACCACCTGGTGTGCTGTTGATTTGTAGTATGCCAGTGAGATGCAGGAGCCAGCGCACTTTGGTTGGTTTTTAGTACGGCATGTAAAGCACCATCTAGTGGTCGGAATCTTCATTGCTGTAACTGATGTGTTTTGCTCCAAACTTTGCTGTAAACTTTTGCATAGTGATTTGTTTTGTTACAAGAAATATCAGCGCTCTGGCCATTTAATGCATATCATACTTTTCTGTGATGTCACCTATGTAATGTACATTTAAGAAGTTTTGTTAAGAGGGAGAAATATGTGGTATCACATGCGCACCATCCCAGCATATGACATGGGTGCGACTGCAAGGGGTTGATCTATCTCCACTCACTCACTTTAAGCTACAGATTAAGAATAAATCTCACCCCAAATACATGCTGCCACTACCTGTCAATACAGCTGATGATCCGTTAACACACAGACACACAGCGCCTTCAGACATCACTCAGCCATCTATGTCAGATAGGTGCGGGTCCAATCACTGGGACCTGCTCCAATTTCCAGAACGGGGCACCTAAACTGAAGGAGACCACATCGCGCAGGCACAAATTGATCTCTATTCACTGCTATGAAAGTTCCAAAAATGGCTGAGCAAGTACGCTCGGCTATTTTCGGAATCTAATATCAGTGAATGGAGAGCGCACGGCCACTTCTCCATTAACTGCTACGGGACTACCAGAAATAGCGAAGCCAGCGCTCAGTTATTTTCGGAACTCCGATAGCAATAAAAGGAGTGTGGCCGTACTTGCACGGTGCGCTCTCCTTCTCTTCTGGGGACCCGTTCTGGAGATAGGTGTGGGTCCCACCTCTATGACCCACTCTTGTCTAATATTTGATGGCATATTGTAGCAGTATGCCATCAATGTTTGATACTAAATAGCTGATTATCCTGTAACTCGCCCACTATGGTAGATGGGAGAAGTTCACTTTAGACAGACCGACGTCCATTTGCTGTTCTTTGAAGGCAAAAGAAACCAGGCCGCAGTGTCCCGTCTTATATTTTTTGTACTGACCAGGAAGAAAACCCCCCACAGCTCTGTTTCCTGCAATAAAAATCCCCTCGACATATCAAAAGGGTATTTTTCTCCAGAAATTAACCATTTTTGCGTCCAATGACATACAGTCATGTTGCCTAATCATTACATGTGGTCATTTAAATATGAAATCTGCCTGCAAAACATAAGGTGACTCTAGTGCTCACTGAGGATGAGCGATTCTGTAATTACCACCTTACACCTTGTTTTGTTGCTTCCTATAGATTGGGCTTGTTACGTGAAGCAGAAAATCAGTTTAAATCTGCACTCGTGCATCAGGACATGGTTGATACAGTCCTTTATATAGGAAAAGTAAGTCCCTGGGATTTATATTATTATCACATTATAGGACGTTCAGGATGTTTGCTTGTAAAGGGTCAACGAGTTTTCAGAAAAAGTAGGGACTTTGATTGTTGGGGGTCTGAGCAATGAGACTTCCACCGATCACTAGAACTAGGAGAGAGAATTGCTTGTATATCGTGCTCTCGCTTCCTCTCTTGCAGTGAAGTGAGCGAAAGCGTGATATCCGTGCGCCTCTTTTCGTTTTAGCGGTTTGTGGGGTTCTCAGCACTCAGACCCCCTCCGATCAAAAATTTTGATATGTCTCCATGACATATCAAATGTTCTCAGAAAATTCAGTGACCCTTTAAAGGGCCACACACTGCAAGATGTCTGGAAACAATGTTTCCCGCGATAAATCAATTACAAATATAGTTCAAGTCATTTGTTGCTCTTGCATACGCTGCTTGCAGGCTTTCTACAGGAATTTGAAGTAGAATAGAGGATTTGGATTGTAGTTGGGGTGAGTTTAGAAGCTCCAGACTTGCAGTAAGGATTCTGCACCGCAATTATATAGTGAATAAAAATACAATACATGTGTACAGGGAATTAAAATACAATACATGTGAATGGGTTTTTGAAAGCCACGTGTACATGTAGCGGGAAAATATTAAAAAGCACACAAAATCTAGTATGCTGTAATTTGTGCTGCTGCGGATTTGCCATGGTGGGAAGTGAGGACTAAGCCTTATTGTATTAGGTTCTATTTCATTTACGTTGATTTATTATATTTTTTTTGGTTACAGAGTTTCTTCCATGTATTTCAGGTTTACGCCCGCATGGACCAGCCTCTGACGGCACTCTCTATGTATAAACAAGGTCTGGACCGGTTTCCTAAAGAAGTGACCCTTCTGTGTGCTGTGGCTCGCATTCACGAGGTTGGAGTCTGCAGTCATTTTGGTTGTGTCCTGCCAAAAAAAAATAATAATCTAAATTCCCTCCCCCTGCATATTTCCATAATGAGCATCCACCTTTGGTGTGTCTTTGCATGCATGCTGCCTTTCACACAGGCGAGATTTCCGTGCAGGTGCAATGCGTGAGTTGAATGCATTGCACCCGCACTGAATCCGGACCCATTCATTTCTATGGGGCTGTGCACATGAGCGGTGATTTTTCACGCACCACTTGTGCGTTGTGTGAAAATCGCAGCATGTTCTATATTGTGCGTTTTTTTTCACGCAACGCAGGCCCCATAGAAGTAAATGGGGGTGCGTGGAAATTGCACCGCATCCGCAAGCAAGTGCGGATGCGGTGCGATTTTTCACGCACTGTTGCTAGGAGACGATCGGGATGGGACCCGATCATTGTTATTTTCCCTTATAACATGGTTATAAGGGAAAATAATAGCATTCCTAATACAGAATGCATAGTACAATAGGGCTGGAGGGGTTACATTTTTTTTTTTAATTTAACTCGCCTTAATCCGCTTGTTTGCGCAGCCTGGCTTATCGTCTGTCTTCATCTTTGCTGTGCACAGGAAAAGTACCTGTGGTGACGTCGCTACACTCATCACATGGTCCGTCACATCACCATCACCATGGTAAAAGATCATGTGATGAGCGCAGTGACGTCATCAAAGGTCCTATTCCTCAAAGAAGACAGAAGAGATGCCGGCTGCGCGAACAAGTGGATTATTATTATTTATTTTTTTACCCCTCCAGCGCTATTGTACTATGTATTCTGTATTCAGAATGCTATTATTTTCCCTTTATAACCATGTTATAAGGTGTAGATTGTATTATTTCCCAACACCTAACCCAAACCTGAACTTCTGTGAAGAAGTTTGGGTCTGGGTACCACATTCATTTTTTTATCACGCGCATGCAAAACGCATTGCACCCGCGCGATAAAAACTGACTGCAATTGGGTACCTAATCGCGCAAGGTTGCCGCAACACACCCGCAACTTATCCGGACACGCTCGTCTGCAAGGGGCCTTTCTGTGGCATATTGTAACCAGTCAAAATTTGCACATGCAAGGAAAAATATGAAAATGGAAATTTAGATGTGGGGACAACATTTTTATTGTTTTATTGTACAGTCTTTACCTGTTCTACAACCAAAGCTATAGTATTTTGATATCATATATTATTCCGTTTTACCCATCCTGTCATTCAGGAAATGAATAATCTGACGTCTGCCACAGAGTATTACAAAGATGTTCTCAAACAGGACAACACTCACGTGGAGGCCATCGCCTGTATAGGAAGTAACCACTTTTATACTGACCAGCCGGAGGTCGCGCTGCGGTTTTACAGGTGAGTAGTATAGTGTGACTGTCATAGGCCAGGGATGCTCAACCTGCGGCCCTCCAGCTGTTGTTAAACTACAACTCCCACGATGCCCTTCTGTAGAATGATAGCTGTAGGCTGTCTGGGAATGATGGGAGTTGTAGTTTTGCAACAGCTGGAGGGCCGCAGGTTGAGCATGCCTGTCATAGGCCATAGAGGTTATGCTGAAAGTTAAAGGGGTTGGCCAGTTTACATTGACATTTCTCAAAATGCTATAAACGGTCATGTGTGCTCTATATAGGCATACAGGACTTTGTACTGTCTCCCAGCTGTGAGAGTAGGCCCCAGGCCTTCTCTGCATCCATGGGCTGTAAGAGAACAGAACTAGTCATGTAACTGCTTAATTAGGCTATTCCTGGCTACCAGTACTTCTGTGCAGGAGCTGAATAGCAAGAGGACCCTTCCATCGCATGCATACAGGTGAATCTGCAGTCTGTGTCTTTGCATGCGCCAGATGTCTACTTGCCATTCGGCACCTGCGCAGAAGTACTGGAAGCCAGGAACAGACGAAGTGGTCCTATGAACAAGTCACAAGACCTCTGCCATCTTGCAGCCAACTTGGCTTGTAGGATGCTTGGTGGGTACTTTACTCCACCGATGCAAGTTCAGCCGGTAGCCTTCTCCGGCAGCCGCACGGATGTTGCCCTGTGCATTGGGGACCACAAATTGCGTCCCCCCAATGCACGGAACGGTCGAACAATGGCCGTATGAATGAGCCCTTATTGTCAGAAGCCAAGAAGTTTATTTTCACTTGTGAAAGATTTGTTTTGGTGACTGTCCTATTCGTTTTACCCCGGTTTGAAATCCTTTGTTTCACAGGCGTCTTCTACAGATGGGTGTCTACAACTGCGAGCTGTTCAACAATCTGGGGCTGTGCTGTTTCTATGCTCAGCAGTATGACCTTATCCTAACCTCTTTTGAGAGAGCACTGTCCCTGGCTGAGACTGACGAGGAGGTCGCCGAGGTCTGGTACAACTTAGGACACGTTGCTGTGGTATGTCCATACATTGATGACAACAATGGCAATTTTTTTTTTTTAATTTTTTTTTTTTAATAGTGATTTATATTTAATGAGTTTTAGAGGCTGAAAATTTGTCCAGATCATATTCTGCATAATATTACTTGTCAAAAGAGGGAGTGCTGAACTGTGCATGCATGAGCAGGATAGTTTTTCACCCTCTAGGTCTAAAGGAATGTTCACTGACAGCAAGCAGAGAATATAAAAATGGTGAGGAATTGAAACACTAAGCCTGTTGGGGCAAATGCAGAATGTTTTTTATTTTGCGAGGAGTACGTTACAGAAAAGCCCTTAGGGTGGCTGCGCACAGGGCAAATTTATGTGCAGAAAATCTGCACCAAAACTGAACAAAAAAAGCACATAAATCCACGCTAGTAAATTTACTGGGGCCGATCTTCGCTCCCAACCACTCCCAAGTGATGTGGATGTTAGTAAATGACCCTCGATATGTTGATGCAGAAACTCCACGCTATTTTTATTTTTATTTTTTTTATGCATTCTTTCTTGAATACCAAAATGCAGAACTGCCGCAACGTGCGTCACCACCCAAACTATGTAACCTAGCTGGGACTATCCCTCTCATGTTATTCTCTTGGTAAGGGCTCATGCACACAACAGTGCCGTTTTTTGCAGTCCGCAAATTGCGGATCCGCAAAAAACTGATGCCGCCCGTGTGCCTTGTGCAATTTGCGGAACGGAACAGGAGAGGAGGCCCATTATAGAAATGCCTATTCTTGTCCGCAAAACTGACAAGAATAGGACAGGACTCATAATTTTTGCGGGGCCACGGAACGGAGCAACGGATGCGGACAGCACACAGATTGCTATCCGCATCTTTTGCGGACCCGTTGAAATGAATGATTCCGTATACGGAACCAAAATATGACCCGTATACGGAATGCAAAAAACTTTGTGTGCATGAGCCCTAACTCTGTGGATTTTTGTCTACAAAAAAACAAAAAAGAAATTTTCATAAACTTTCTACAGAACTTGTTAGGCTGCCTGCACACCTTGCGGGTTAGGCACAGTTCTTGCACAGTAAAACCGCAGTATAATACAGTACCAGCAAAGTGAACGAGATTACACAAATCTCATGTACACTTTGCTTTTTTTCCATGCGGAAATTAACCTGCCGTGCAGATTTTGAAATCCGTTTGCATGTCCATTCTTTGTGCATTTTTTTATTTACTATTATTTTATTTTTTTGGTGCAGACTTCACCAATTTAAAAGCAAGAGTGAGATCTGCGGAATTAGACGCAGTGTAAGGCTATTTTCACACTTGCGTTTTTGCCTGATCGGGTAGGGATCAGCAAAAACACTTCCGTTACTGATAATACAACCATCTGCATCCGTTATGAACGGATCCGGTTGTATTATCTTTAACATAGCAAGGACGGATCCGTCATGAACACCATTGAAAGTCAATGGAGGACGAATCCGTTTTCTATTGTGTCTGAGAAAACTGATCCGTCCCCATTGACTTGCATTGTGGGTCATGCCAGATCCGTTTTTGCTCCGCATCCCATGACGGAAAGAAAACCGCAGCTTGCTTAGGTTTGCTCCTCGGTATGGCAACGCAACCAAACGGAACGGAATGCATTTTGGAGCATTCCGTTCTGTTCAGTTACATTTTGTCCCCATTGACAATGAATGGGGACAAAACAGAAGCATTTTTCTCCGGTATTTAGACCCTATGACAGATCTTGATACCGGAAAATGTAAACGCTAGTTTGAAAGTAGCCTTATACTGGCCAAGGATCACTATGGACAGATAAGTGGATCTTCCATTGTTAATGGCTGCACAGTTTTGCAGTTAACCTGCGAAACCACATGGCCATTGACAATGAATAATCAGTAATCAATTCTTAATGATCTATTTCATAACCGCTGTAGCGTGCATTGCCATACAGCTTTTGGCCTCATATGGCCTTTCCATCTGGCTTGATGCTTACCTTCACTGCACCTATTAGTGTTCACCTTTCAAAGATTTACGCTAATTAACCACTATTCATCATGATAAACCTTTGTCTTCTGCACAGAGGATCTGAAGCATGACCAATGATCTGCTGATGCCAGATTAAATAGTCTCTTCAATTATTCAGTACCCGCTCCCTAAAGCCAGGGCTAAGTTTGTGTAAGACTTTATTGCAGCTGCTTCATCAATGGCCTCGACTCTGGAAATCTGCTGTGAGGCAGAGAATATATGGGCACGAGCGGTCTGTCATTTGTAATTGTGATGTCACCTTCGCCGCATGGCTGGTTAATCAAAGAGCAGCAGAACAGTAAGGCCTCTTTCTCACGGGCGAGATTTCCGCGCAGGTGCAATGCATGAGGTGAACGCATTGCACCCGCACTGAACCCGGCCCCAGTTGTATTAAGAATGCTATTATTTTCCATTATAACCACCTAACCCAAACTCGAACTTCTGTGAAGTTCGGGTTTGGGTACCAAACATGCCGATTTTTCTCACGCGCGTGCAAAACGCATTAAAACACTTTGGACTCGTGCGGAAAAATCGTGCATCTTCCCACGACGCACCCGCATCTTATTCGACCCTCACACGCGATGCCCGTGTGAAAGAGGCCTAACAGTGACTTGAAATTGCATGAAAATGCCGAAGTTGCATCCTTCTTGTGTCAAACTTCAAGAAAAGTGAATGTTTAAAGTCACACAGTGGTCACAGCACTGCCACAGTCCCTTCTTCTGTAAGAGCACGACTGCAGCCAGTCGCTCCAAACCTGACGTGCAACTACTGCTGAGCATCACTGCAAAAAGCCTATAGATGTGACTAAAGTTACATTACGGCCCAGGTTTTTGGCTAAAGAAAGGCCATGGAGTCTTAAAGAGGACCTGTCACCACTCCTGACATGCCTGTTTTAATAGCTTCATGCATTCCCCATGTAGTTACAATTCTGGGGCCTCTATTCTTATGTGTCATTCCTTTATTATTTCTAATAGAAGTTATGAATGAATTGCTAGCAGTCTGCAGTAAGGGTACCTGCACAGTCTGACAATGGCAGCACTGATTGACTAGAGTGAGTCTGTGCAGGTACACCCCCCCCCCCCAACTAGTTACCACCCCTCTGTACCCTTACTGCAGACTGCTGGCAATTCATTCATAACTTCTAATACAGGAATGGTACAACATAGAGCCATAAAAATAGCTGCTCCAGAATTGTTATTACACTGCGAATGCATGTAGCTATTAAAAAAAAGCATGTCGGGAGAGGTGACAGGTCCTCTATAAGTGTAAGAGATATATTACACTGCAGATCGAGCTCCGATGGATTAGAAAACATCCATCGCCGCTTGTTTGCACTGACTTGATTACACCGGCCGAGGCAACCTGAATGCAGGAGGAAAGATCCCAATCCCCCGATGAAGGATTAGCTGCTCGATTATACGAGCCAATTATCGGAAATGAGTGTTTGTATGAACGCTTGTCCCCGATAACTGGCCTGAATATCGGGCAGTCTGATAGTGGTCAGACCTCAGTAGCAAGCATATAAGGCCCTATCTTCCCATTGATCACTGGAAAGAAGTAACCATAGTGCAAGGAAAGCTCCTTGCCACCTCCTCTCCTGACAACCACGTAGTCTGTATTTGGCTATAAAGGTACCTGCACACTGTGCCGATTTGTATGCAGAAATCTGCACCAAAACTGCATTAAAAAAACTCACATAAAACCATACTATTTATCACAGTTTTGGTGCCTCTTTTATACAATTTTTGTTGGAAATTTATGTTAGCAACCCCATTGAACTCTGGGGAAAACCCCTCTACAGAAGGTGCAGAATCGCACAAACAATTGACCTGTTGTGCTGATTTTAAAATCCGCAGCATGTCAGCTTCCGCACGGAAGATGCTGATACTGTATTAGGGCTCATGCACACAAACGTATTTTCTTTCCGTTCCATTTTTTTTTATTTTTTTGGAGGACCGTATGCGGAACTATTCACTTCAATGTGTCCGCAAAAACAACGGAAGGTACTCCGTGTGCATTCCGTTTCCGTATTTCCGTTCCGCAAAAAAAGTAGTGCATGTCCTATTGTTCCGCAAATCGCGGTCCGAGGCCCCATTCAAGTCAATGGGTCCACAAAAAATACGGAACGCACACGGAACACATCCGTATTTTTCAGATCCATACTGTAGAAATGCTATGCCTAGCCCATATTGCTCATGTTTTTGGTGATTTAATAAGTTACTGTTTCCATTTCCGATCCCCCCCCCAAAAAACTTCAAATCTCAGATTGAATGAAATACAAGTTTTACTGAATCTTTTCCCACAACTTTATACCAGTCTGCTCAGCTCCTGCTCTATAACATGGTGCCTGCAAATCTCACCGCATTTTTAGGCTACATGCACACGGCTGTGGGGTGAAAAAGAAATGTCCGTTAAAAACGAATAACGAATAAACTGTCCGTTTTTAAAAAGTTGTATTTTTTATTTTTTTCCCCTTATGCTTTTCTGAGAAACGGACGTTAAAAACCGACCCGTTCAATTGTATGGGGGCAGTTGGTCAGTGAAAAATGGATAAGATAGAACATGTTATGTTTTTTTTACGTCCATTAGTCACTGGCCGTCAAAAAACTGCTGTATGAATAACACCATAGACTATCATTGGTCTTAAAGCGGACATGTGATGGACGTTAAAAAAAAATAAAAAATAAAAAAAATCCATCACATGTCCGTTTTTCACTGTGCATGTAGCCTTATGGGGACCGGTTCCCTTTAATTCACACAAATGTTTAGATAATTCTTACAGACTGCCATCCCATAAACCAGCAGATCCCATAGAGCAGGGATGCACAACCGTTCCTGGTCTGAGGGCCCCACTGCCATACTTAACCACTTCCAAGGACTGCAGTAAAACGTACATGGGTGTTACCATCCAAAACAGGCTTTTTACGCCGGTCTTTGTTTCACCGCTGCGCTGCCGTAGGATTTGGCAAATTTATCTACAGCAGTCCATGCGCCTGGAGTGGAAAACCTACTCCACTCCCAGTTGCACAGGCGTTTAAAAAGACGCAAAAAGGGCTCTTGCGACTATTTTTACTCCAAACACTGGCGTAAAAATGTTTGTAAATGACCCCCACTGAGTGACTACACCTATAAAAATACAATGAATATTTCACATGCGTGACCACCTCCCCACCTCATCTGCTCCTTTCTGGTGTTCCACAGGAGACCTCTGTTCTGCTGATGTATGGGCATCCGAGTGTTGGCTGCACAGTGCACCATTAGTACTTGCCAGTCCTTGTTCTTGCGCTACCCGCCACTCCTCTCTAACATGGATAATACCTATGTAGCCGCAGGTATTGGTTTTTGCGTAATTGCTGTTATGTGATGTTTCCTTTCTTCTGTATTTGATTTAGGGCATTGGAGACCTGAATCTGGCTTACCAGTGCTTCAAGCTGACTTTGGCCAATAACAATGACCATGCAGAAGCGTACAATAATCTCGCAGTACTGGAAATGCGTAAAAATCATATTGAGCAGGTCAGTCTCAGACTCTTCATGGCAATTTCCTGCATTTTTATTTTTTAACTCTTTCGGTGTGCAGTGGGGCACATTTATCAAGCTCACCTTTTTTTGGCCATATAATTTAGAGCGGCGTATTTCATTCTGCTTTCTTTCTTTTGCCGAGAATTTATTAAAAGTCGCACAGCTGTTGATGATATAGACTCTGCGTATTCTTATTAATCTGACCCCTGGTGGTTGTTTTTAAGTTAGACAGGTTCATATTCACTTATACTGGTCCAATTTATTTTCGCATGAAAAAAGTCGCATCTTTGTTCCCATGTCTCCTGGAAAGTGCGACTTTTAATGCTACAAGAGTCGCAACTTACCACTGAAACGAGACTAAGAAAATTACGCCAGCCCTGGAGTGGTTTAGAAATTAGATTGTTTTTGCAACAAATTCAGGCACAAAAAAAAAAGGCGCGCCTACATAAATAGGTTGGAAAGAAGTCGCAAAAGTTAGAAGACTTCTAGTCTAAAAAAATCTAAATAGTGGTATGAGGCACAAGAGGAATTTCAGTAGTAATATAAGACTGCCTAAATCTGAATTTTATTAGACTAAAACCACACGCAAAGTGTCTACATCCCCCGCTATCATAAAGGTGCTCAAGTCCGTATGACTCACCCAGTGATATGCAAATTGCGGTCCCGTGTAATTAATGTCCTTCAATAGACAGTCAGTTGAAGTAATGTGGCATCCCTCCACATAATCTCAGCATCAGCTACACTGGCATCATTTACAGACGTGAGTATAGCCGCACATACAGACAGAAGCGGTCCAGTGTTCCGCTGAGCTAACTGTGGCGTCCCACGTAGCACCAGCACTGTGACCGCCGTTACCGGTCTCGGCGTCTTGAGCCGCTTCGGACGTCTGTGTGTTACGTCTCCGTAGCGTACGTACTCTGAGAACCTTGTGAGTGCGGCGTCTGTTATGTAGCGTGCCACGTGTTAGTAGTTGTGCTGATGCGGTTGAATCTTGCATAAGGGACTGTGCATATAGATCGGAAGCGCTTCCAAAGGATTACTGGAGGTTATAATAGTCCATCATATCATATATAGGTGCGGGTATTATCCAAATTATTTCAAACGCGTTTCGGGGTCTTATCCTGACTCCTTCATCAATGGTCCACTGATGGAGTCAGGATAAGACCCCGAAACGCGTTTGGTATAAATTTATCAGGCTTTTATTCCATTTCTGGATTTCAGAATGTAGAGTGCCTGTCCTTTCACATTACATATACTATTAATGCTTTAGTAAATGTGCCCAGTGTATTATAGTCTCCCTTTTTATTGCAGGCCCGAGCTCTCCTGCAGACATCTTCTGCCCTTGCACCTCACATGTACGAGCCGCATTTCAACTTTGCCTGCCTCTCTGACAAGGTGAGCGGTGTATTTGTACTGTTTAGATTGCATCTAGCTCATACAACATCTTCTTCCCCTTCATAGCCTAAACTTGTAGAGGGACCTAGCTTTGCATGGATTTTTCGAGTGGTTCATAATGTGTCTTGGTTTTTGAGCGTTGACAGGTAGGTCTGCATCCAAATTCTCCACTATGGCCTTTTTGTATTCAGTTGTGGCGATTTGGTTTTTACAGAACTGCTTTGGCAGGGAAAGGGTCAACATTCATTTTTTATTTTTTTTTATGTGGTTGCATCCATAGACCTCGTTTTCTTTGTGTGATCTAATTGCGTATAATAGCAGAGAACCCTTTAACCCCTTGCCACCTTGTCTTGCAGATTGGGGACCTCCAGAGCAGCTACATCGCCGCTCAGAAGTCGGCAGCTGCATTTCCTGACCACGTGGAAAGTCATCAACTCCTGGAAAAGTTGCGGCAGCATTTTGCAATGATTTGAGCCGATCGGTCTCTAGAAAGCATCGAAGGCCATGTAGAAAAAGAGATTTAACATTGACCGTTGGTTATTGCTCCGGCACATGGTGACATGGTTCTGCTGGTAACACGAATGTATACAGGAGATGGTTAGAAAAAAAACATTTGACCTTTCACTCTGGATATAGCGACCACGGCTATGAAGCAGTTTATTTTTTTGGTTTCTTTTTTATGGTTGGTCGTTCATTTGTTCATGCTCTTTTGCCCAGCAGAGCAACTGCTGACCAATGATGTGTCCCAAAAATATATGGCTCTGCCATGTTAGGACTTCCCATCCCGTAGTCAGTCCTGATTATAAGTTTATCTTGCAATCAGTTGCTCTTTCTGCCTGATTGTATGTGTGTATAGCCAGTTATTGTAGATGGCCAACGCTCGTTTGACTGATGGCATTTTATCTTGATTGCCCACTCTTGACTTGGCACGTGTTCTGAATGGGGAGAGGGGAGACATCTCTGAGGACACCTCTGTCCCCTCCAGACATCTCTCCAAGAATATAAGGATTGGAATTGCTGAAATCTGACATCTAATCTGACATGTAAATCAAGCTTAAAGGAGTTGTGCAGCAATATATATGATGACCTATCCTCGCGATAGGTCCTCAATATCTGATCAGTGGGGGGTCCTATACTTGGCACTCCCGCTGATCAGCTGTTTGATGAGGAGGTGGCCCTCCATATGAGCGCTGCTTCCTGTTCGTTACACTATGCGCATTATCCTCTGCAGCGGCGGTGTAGTGTATTTACAAGTACTTGCTCCATTCAAGTGAATGGAGCGAGTATTTGTCGCTACACTGCACTGCCGAAACATCTGAGACAATGGGCAGTGTAATGAACAGGAAGCAGCGCTCGCATGGAGAGCTTCCTTCTCTTCAAACAGCTGATCGGTGGGGTTGCCAGGGTGGCGGAACCCGCCAATCTGATATTGATGACTAGAGATGAGCGAATTTTTCAAAAATTCACCTAATTCAAACAATTTGGTTTGATCAGAATTTATTTGCAGCGAATCGCTTTCAAAAACTGCTTCAGAGAGCCTTTATAGTGGTTGTAGAACACTGTGCCTGTATAGTGGTGTAGAACACTGTGCTTTGCAGTAACACAAATAGGGAGTCTGCTGTGGTAGTGAAATAATACTGTGAGTCCGTATGACATGCAGATGACAGGCGTCGCTCTTAGAATCACTGCACACTTGAGTTATTTGGTCAGTTTTGGCCCCGTAACTGCCCAAATAAGTGAAGTATAAACTCTGCCTTACAGGTCGATGTTGGTGGCAAGAAGAAGCGCACTCCTTTTACACCGTCGTCAGCTGATTCCTCATAGATGTCTACAGAACCTGTTCTATTAAACGCTTATATAAGTAGAGCTCCCCGACAGAGGAGAGGGGGTCAGCAGTAAGTTTGTGTTGACGTCACAGATTATTTTGCCCTTCCTCTGATCCGTCACAACAATAACCCCCCCCCCCCCCCCCCCCCAAAAAAAAAATGGATCCTGTCTGTGGAGCATCTGCCTTCACTCAGTCAGCATTTGGTCAGTAATCCATCAGTATTGCTAATGCCAAAAGAAAACGGTAATAGATCTAAAACGGAGATGACACGTGAATGAAATATTTGCATGTCTTCTGTGTTTTGTACCCACTCCTGCTTTTGGCTACCAAATCACAAGCCAATTCTTCATTCTTTTTTTTAAATTTAAAACCAGGGAGAAAAAAAACAAAAAAACTTTCTTTCACAAACAGGACACAGCAGGCACAGAAGGGGCAAAACCACAAGATTTAAAAGACAAACTGAAAAAAAAAAAAATGTGTGCTTCATCAACCAGAATGGATTGACGACCAGTGTCGGGGTGATCGTGAATTGTATGGGGTTATGGCTGATTACTGGAGGACTCCAGCTCATTCCTACAGTGCAGGCTACACAATCACAGCTGGAAGGTCACTGGTCGTTACAGGCAACACCCGAAAATCTTCATAAATAAGCCTTAGTATGTGCAGGTCTCACAGCCGCTGTAACAGAACGGTCAGAAGCGGTATAACATGTAGTAAGCACTGCAGGGATCATGTCTAAGACATGTAAGACGTCCGGGTAACACCTCCAATAGATCGTCCTCTGTGTACGTCCCGCAGAACCAACCTGTCCACACAATCCGGTCCTCTGTGCTTGCCTTGGTGAGTGTGGAGGCTTGGATAAAAATCTGTATGGGCACAGCCAGTGGATCTCTGTCCTTTCCTTTGAGTCCAGGTAAACAGGAAAATTTGGCTTTTAGGTTCAGCTCTGAGCCCACTTCAGTGGCAAGACCCTTCTGCTTCTTGGCAGCTATGTGGGCAGACAGGTGCTGGGAATACTCTTTCAGTCTGGTGTATGAGAAATCGGTGTCACGCTGTACAGAATCCATTGTTTTTGAAGGACCAAAGCAGCCTGCGCCGGATCAAGAGTTTCCTCCAAGAGGGTGCACTGCGCCACAGCTCCAGTTCCCTGACCAGACAGATTTACCAGCATCTGTTCCAGGACATGAAGCAGTGGAATGATGTTGTTCATCCCGAAGTCCTGGCGACTGACAAATAACGTGGCCTCCTCAAAGGGGCTGAGCAAACGGCAGGTGTCACACATGAGCTGCCACTGGCTGACATCGAAGTGACACAGAGGAGTACTCCTGTCCGCTTGGATCATCAAGAAATTATTTATGGCCTTTCTCTGTTCGTATAGTCGGTCCAACATATTGAGGGTTAATTTCTAACAGGTCAAAACGTTGCTTATCAGCCTATGTTGGGGGATGCCGTTCTGCAGCTCAAGGAGGGTGTGCTTTGCGTTGTACGAGTGGCTGAAGTGCATGCAAAGTCATCTGGCCAAGTTGCTGGTGTGGCTGGGCAGGAACCACATTAACCCAGTGGACCGTAAAGGACTTGTACTGTCCTTGACCATAGGTATAGCTACCGACCAATTTTCCGGAAAAAGGCTGCATCACAAACAAATTTCACCACTGAATGGCTAATCGACGTAATTCGGTTCATACAGAAGGTCTACAATCGCCCATCAATTTTCCTGTATTCTTTTTCCTATTAATACACCCCAAAATAAATAAACATAATCACAATTCACCGCAGAACGGCTAATAGGACGTACGTATCTATCCTATTAATACACCCTGTAAACGGCTGTAGTACAATGGAACTTCACCGCTGAACGGCAAATAAATTTATTTATTTTTGCCACTAATACACATCAAAAAGGGCTGTAATTTTCTCACTTCAACACACGACGGCTAATAAGCCCTTTTTCTTTTTCTCCACTAATACACTCCAAAAAGGGCTTTAGAACATATAACTGCACCGCAAACGGCAAATAAATAATGTATCTATTTTTTTTGTATCCGCAGTCAGTGCAGCAAGGTGTAATAGGATTGTTCCTATTACCCAGGCTGTAACCTCCCCTACTGAACCCTGTTCTGCTTCAATACCGTGGAATGATTCCTCCCTATCCTTTCCCTACACCTTGAATAATCTTTCCCTGAACTTGTAAATTGTCGTTTTTTTGTTAGTTTTTTTTTAGCACAATTAGTCTTTCCTAGCACTGTCCCTAGCGCCTGCTGATGTCTCTTCCTGCACTAAGTACACTGGAAAATGTCAGAATCCAAGATGGCTGTGAGGCTATTTATAGGGCTGTGACATCACAGGGCTGGCTGGCTGCTGATTGGCTGCATGCACGGCATTATGGGTGATCCCCGCCTTCCCAGAGTTCCTTGCTCCATGTCCTCACACGTGCAGCAGCCATTTTAGGAAAAAATGCAATTTCCTTACCACGAAGCGTGAGGCAATTCGGATTTGGTGCGAATCAAATTTTTCCTGAAATTCGGATCGAATTCCACTTTGTCAACTTTTATTCGCTCATCTCTATTGATGACTTATGCCGAGGATCGGTCATGAATATATATTGCTGCACAACCCCTTTTAAGATTTCTCTCCTATACGTGTTTATTTTTTTATTTTTCCTCTTTTCTTCCCCCAAGTTTTGCATAGAAGCCTATGGTAAAACATCCATAAAAAAAATATTTTTTTGTCTCAAACCTCGCATTTGCAACTTTTTAAATGAGACTTGACATTTCTGAGCCGCCCTCGCCACTTTCTGAAAAGAGGGAGCGCCAGGAAGTGGTCGGGGCCGCCACGTTTATCTACATTTGTGCCAGTTTTTAGGCCCAAATAAAGACAGAAATGTATGGAGCTCCGACCTGCTATAAATTTTATTCCGGTGCACGGACTGTCAGAGGATGCACCTAATTTATGACACTGCCTGCGCCTTGTCATAAATCGGTCACATCCTCCGGCAGCGCAGGAGATTTCAAAGTCCCCCACTTTGTATGTAATGTGCTTCATCTTTAACATCTGGTTGCTTCGTTTTTGGTTAAAAGGGGAAAAAAAAAAAAAAAACCTGCACACAAATGCCATGAAAAAGTCAGCGTTTTTTCAGTAACCTGCTGCGTGTGAAACCACCGTAATGCTGTCTGCTAAAAGTGCAGTCACATGACCCAGCGGAAATGTCATGCGGTGTTGGAACGGGTAAGGATGATGCCTCTGTGGACAGGTACTGTAAACGTCGATATCTGGATTTCCTTCCTCTCGTCTGTGCTTCTTTGCGTATTGAGAATTGACAGGCTGCGTTTCACATTTTGCTTTTTGAAAGTTGACAGGCTGTTGCGGCAGAGGAACCGCCCGCCAGAGTACATAGCCGGTTAATGGTGCACACACCGCCGGATCCCTATTGATTTATAATGGGATCCGGTTGCTCTCTTGCATAAAAGCTGTGCTATGCAGTAAATTTTCGTCAGGCTGTTCCTTTTGCTGGATCTCAAAACCCGGATGTGGAACGGCGATCGTGCGAGAAATATAATTGTTGTTGCGCTTAGCCTTTTACTACGGCTATAGTCACATGTGACGGATTTACTGTAAAATGTCTACAGCTGAAAATGTCCTAAACGGAGCCGTTTCTGCAGCAAATCTCCTGCATATAAATATATCCTTAAAGAGCATAGATAAGCAGGATCAACCCTAGGAAACCAGGCATAATGCCTAGTAGTGTTGTTCCTGCTGAAGAAAATAAAATGATATCTGTCTTTGTTCCCAAGGAAAAAACAATGTATCTTTATGCAAATTAATGCTTCAGTGCACTGAGGGGAGTGGCCAGGACTGTAAAGATGCACTGAAGGAATAGGCCACACCCCTTGGTGCACTGAAAACACAAATTTTCACACGATTATTCGGTAGGATCAACCCTGCCAGGCAGTATAACTGACTGGTGTTATATATATATATATATATATATATATATATATATATATATATATATATATTTTTTTTTATTTACCTTTTTATTTTCTGTACAAATACAAACCCCTCTCAAAACCCCCCCACTGGGGAAGAGGAAGGAAAATGGAGCAGAAAAAATAGTTAATACAGTTGATCCTGCTGGCTTTAATGATTTTATAGCCAATATAAGAAGCCATATAAGAATCTGTTTTTCCAGTTTTATGTAAATGTTTTGTTCTTCACCTGTTTCAAGATCTCTACTTGCTGTCACTCAATTGGAACATTCATGTTTACTGCTGTTCTACAGAAACGTATAGGATTACGATCTGCTCTGCAGAAAATGTCTATCCAACATATGCAGAAGTAATGAAGAGAAATGGCCCTCACCCGGACCTGAAGCTTTTTTTGGGGGGGGGATGGTGCAGCTCCCCTGAACTGACTGTATATAGTGCAGGTCATATGGGATTGCAGATCTCTTGTACTGAGCTTTGAGTTCAGTACAACAGATTCCAGATCAGATATGAACTGACTGTATCATAAAATACTAAGATACCGTCAGTTCAGGGGAGCTGCGGTCGGACCCAGGAGATCCAGCAGACACACAGACTGTTCCCCGGAATGATCACCATCGTGTGCATGAGCCCTTGATGGGTCATATAACTGGAAGATTCCTCTTTTTAAGGGTCTATTCAGACGTCCGCAAGTGTTTTGTGGTCCACAAATTGCGAATGCGCAAAACACCGGACCGCACATGGCCGGCACCCCAATAGAAATGCCTTTTATTGTCTGTGTCTGCGGAATAGGACATGCTCTGTTTTTTTTTCGGGGCTACGGAACGTAAGTGTCGATGCGGACAGCACACTGTGTGCTGTCCGCATCTGGACTTCTTCTCCACGGTCCCATAAAAAAAAAAAAAGAATGATCCAGGCGGAACGGATCTGAACCCATTCATACGGACATGTGAATGGACCCTAAATGGTATCTGTCAGCAGTTTTGTACCTATGACACTGGCTGACCTGTTCCATGTGCGCTTGGCAGCTGAAGACATCTGTGTTGGTCCCATGTTCATATGTACCCGCATTGCTGAGAAACATGATGTTTTAATATATGCAAATGAGCCTCTAGGAGCAACGGGGGCGTTACCATTACACCTAGAGGCTCTGCACTCTCTGCAACTGCTGTGCCCTCTGCACTTTAATTGACGGGGCCAGACATAATATTTTCACTGCACTTTGATTGACAGGTCCAGGCAGAGAGAGCAGAGCCTCTAGGTGTAATGGCAACGCCCCCGTTGCTCCTACAGGCTCATTTGTATATACGAAAACATCATTTTTCTCAGCAATGCCGTTACATATGAACATGGGACCAACACAGATGTCTTCAGCTGCCAAGCGCACATGTAACAGGTCAGCCAGTGTCATAGGTACAAAACTGCTGACAGATGCCCTTTAAAATACCTTTGTTAATATATGTAATGGTTACGAAAATCAGTACATGTCAACCTTTGTTAAGTGACATACATGTAATGTGTGATTGTGAAGAGACTTGCATGAATGCAAGTCTGTTTGTAACTAGAAAATAAATTATTTTAGTATTTGATAATGTTCGTGGCCGCAGCGTTTTTCCACCTGGGACACGAGACATAATTACCGCCCGATCACCATTCAGAGTTTGGGTTTAGCCGTTTCCTTACAGGCAGCGGACGACACATTTATTAGGCGGGAAGATACTTAAATCATTTATATGGCCGCCCAGTCCTGCCGATTAAGGGAATACAGCAGCAAACGAGCCATTTACTCTGAGTTATTGTGTACGAGCGCGTTACAGGGTAAACAGAAGCAGTCGGGGGGGTTTAATTAGCATTTATAATGCATGAAGGCAAATTATAACTTGTTTTCTTTGTCAGGCTGACAGCACGGAGAGCCGCGCACCCATAGAACGCCGCTGTATCGCTCCTTATGTAGTCGCATTTCTAAGTTACTAACCGCTCATAAACCCTTATTTAAGCCACAGGCTTACGTGCAAGGGTCCGGGAAAAAAATACCGCTTTTTTTCCTGCCCGTCACACGGCCTTTTTCCGAATCCTTGCAGTCTATCTATGGGGCTATTCACATGGCTGTTTTTTGTTTGTTTTAGCAGCCGTCAGAAAATACGACATGTCCTATTTTTGGCTGTTTTCACGGCCTTATGGACCCCATTAAAATCAATGGGTACGTTAGGATAATATGGCCTTTTAGGGGTTAACTAATAAAAAAAAAAAATGCTCATCTCATCCACTTGCACGCGCAGATGCAGTCGCCCTTGATTGAAAAGGGGCTGCTGAGGAACTTGTGCTTAGCGTGATGACGTCGCCACGCGCTCATGCTGGGAGCGTGCGGGGACGTAATCGCGCTGAGCACAGGTTCTTCGGCAGGTCCTTTTCAATGAAGAGAAGAGTGACTGCCTCTGTGCGTGGATGAACCAAGTTTTTTTTTTTTTTTTCTTTTGGTAAAATAAAACATTACAGCTGGGGCCACTGTGGGGGACATTATTACTGCAGGGGTCACTATGGGGAACATTATTGGCCACCATGGGGGACATTACTACTTCTGGGGGCCATTATGGGGGATATTATTACTGGTAAGGGCCACTACGGGGGATATGTGTACTGAGGGCACTGCAGGGGTTGGGATCCCTATATAAAAAAAATGAAATTAATCCGTTTTTCATGGCCATTTTTAACAGCCATGAAACATGGATGCAGAATGGCCATTAAAAAAGGACAAACTGCCAGAAAATGGATGCATAATTGGTTGAAAAATGGCCATCAAAAACTGACAGTGTGTCCGTTTTTAACTGACCTTTTTTTCCCACTGTTGTGTGCATTTAGCCTAAGATAAGAATTGAGTTATAATAAGTGTTTATGAGCTGTTAGGAGATCAGAGATAAGGAGCCATCAGCTGAGCTGCCTGATGGAACACAGTGTGAACACGGAGCCTGGTACTAGTGAATCTCTGCCCCGTACAGAGAAGGAGACTGAACATTTGTATTAAAGACCAATTGCAAAAAATGATTTTGAGCTCAAAATGAGTACAATGTAATAATAAAATTAAAAAAAATCCCCCAAATCTGTCCATAGCCTAAATATACAAGGGTGTTTTCAGGTGCCCATTTCAAAAGGGTTGGCTCGTAAAAACAACCACTGTCCATATGACCCATAAGGGTACCGTATATGGACATCATAAGGGTGCTCCCCTATTCAGACCTCTCTTTATGAGCTGTTCCAATATCCCAGGCCCGTTTATGCATTATATTGAAATAAATCAATCTCAATTGCCACCACATGTAAAGACACCCAGTGATCTGAAGGACACCTTGCCGTGTAAACAGGAGATATGCGGCCAAAAATGATGGAAAATAATGTCTGCAGGAACGTAAGTATTGAATGATAATTCACGCGGGCATTCGTTCAGGAAGTTGTTTTTAAAGGGGTTGTCTTATGGCAGACTTTGGTGGCAAATCGCCAGGATATTCTACCAATGTCAGATAGGTGCAGGTCCCACCTCTGGAGCTGCTTTTATCTCCAGAATGGAAGCCCCAGAGTGAAGAAGAGCTCACTGCGTGTGCACCGCCGCCCTCCATTCACTTTGGGAGTTCCAAAAATAGCCGAACGCTGGCTCTGCCATTTCTGTGAAAGGAGCGGAGACCGTGTATGCAAAATGCGCTCTCCATTCACTACTGCGGGATCACCGAAAATAGCACGCCTGCTTGACTATTTTTGGAACTCCTATAGACGTGAATGGAGAGCACACTGTGCATGCACGGCTGCCTCTCCATTCACCGCAATGGGGTTGCCAGAAATAGCTGAGCCAGAACTAGGCTATTTTCGGAACTCCAAAATATTGTAGGGTGGCCACGCTTGCTTGTTGTGTGTGTGTGTGTGTGTGTGTGTGTGTGTGTGTTTTTTTTTTTTTAATTTTGTGTTTATTTATTTTATTTTTATTTTTTTTAAAGTATAGTGGCATGGAATTTTTTTTTTTAAATCACCAAAAATTCTAGAAAAAAGTTTGAAATTAAGACTTGATTTAGGCCTCATGCACACGACAGTATTTTTTCACGGTCCGCAAAACGGGGTTTCGTTGTTCCGTGATCCGTTTCCATGTGTCTCCCTTGATTTCTAGAGGATCACCAGACATGAAGGAAAGTTAAAAAAAAAAAATTAAGTCAAGTTTGCCTTGCAAATGATAGGAAAAAAACGGACACGGATCACGGACGCGGATGACAATCTTGTGTGCATCCGTGTTTTTTCACGGACCAATTGACTCGAATGGGTCCGCAAACCGTTGTCCGTGAAAAAAATAGGACAGGTCCTATTTTTTTGACGGACTGAAAACACGGATCACGCACGCGGATGACAAACGGTGCATTATCCGAGTTTTCAACGGACCCATTGAAAGTCAATGGGTCCGCAGGAAAACGGAACAACGGACACAGACGGAACACAACAACGGTCGTGTGCATGAGGCCTTAACCAATAGATCATTTTCTGACAAAACATTACTTTTAAAGGAAACCTGTCATCCTTTTAATGCTGAACTCACTAAGGACAGTTCTCTTCTAGGGGAAAAAAGGAAGGAGAAGGTGGGGAGAGCAGGAGATTAGGAACAACGCTGACTCTTCTCGGGTAGATTTGGTTCTTTTCAAGGCCTGGGCTGCAATGATTATGATGCTGGTTCTCGGCAACCACTGACATGCTCATGAGCAGCGCATCCATCACTACTTTACTTTATGCTGCTCTGAGTGAGGGTAGCATAAAGTTGATGACGGGTTCCCTTTAAAGGGGTTGTCCCATCTGGGACCTGCTGCTATCACCAGCACAGGACCCGTCACACTCTCGTGAGCAATGCAGAGCCGGCCGTACGTGCACGCTCTCTCGGTTCACTTCAGCAGCACTTCCGAAAAATAGCTGAGTGTGACCCACTTCTATCGGACATTTATGGCCTATCCGGTGGATCTACCGGAAATGTCTCAAGTGGGAATGCACATTTTAGGGAAAAAGTGCAATCGCTATTTCTGTGAAAAGGTCTCTGTTCCTGGTGAATGTTGCCTCGCTTCATAAGCATTGGCTACTGAGAGGCAATTATGGAAGTGCAATGTGGATGTTCTTACAAGACGGAGGATTGATCTGGTCTCCGGCATCCTGCATTCGGGGGTTACTGTACACGCTTGTGCTGCTCCTTCCTCGTAGGTACATGAAGCTGAGCCGTGGCTGCAAGGCAAGTACTTATCTTTTTACTCAATTACTTTTGAGGCCAAAATTAAAGAGGTATTCCCATCTTGGCATATCGCTAGGACTATTTGTAATAGTCAATGGTGTCTCACTGTGACATGTTAGACAGTCGCACAAAAATCCAACTTTGAAGGCATTATGTGTGACACCAAAACAGTGGCGACTCTAGGAACAATATATAGGGGGGGCACAAAGATACCACAGTCAAAAATGGGGGGGCACAAACAAAATAAGTATATATCAATAAGATTACAAAATACGAGTGAATTGCGATATGCAGGGATACAGTTATAATAAAGCAATTTACTTACAAAAGAAGCTACTCAGTCGTCTGCTGTGCCGTCCTCTGCTTGCATCCACGTATTCTTTCCCCTTCTTTCTGTCTCTCGTCAGTGCACAGGCACACTGTTATGGTGGATCTGTGGAAGACACACTGTTATGGGGGCATCTGTGGATGACACATTATGCCTCTCATTAGCCCTCATTATGCCTCTCATATCAGCCCCCATATCAGCCCTTATGCCTCATTAGCTCCCATATCAGCCCTTATGCCTCATTAGCCCCCATATCAGCCCTTATGCCTCATTAGCCCCCATATCAGCCCTTATGCCTCATTAGCCCCCATTATGCCTCTTATTAGCCCCCATATGCCTCCAATTAGCCCCCATATGCCTCCTATTAGCCCCCATATGCCTCCAATTAGCCCCCATATGCCTATTAGCCCCCATATGCCTCCTATTAGCCCCCATATGCCCCCATATGCCTCCAATTAGCCCCCATATGCCTCCAATTAGCCCCCATATGCCTCCTATTAGCCCCCATATGCCTCCTATTAGCCCCTATATGCCTCCTATTAGCCCCTATATGCCTCCTATTAACCCCCATATGCCTCCTATTAGCCCCCATATGCCTCCTATTAGCCCCATATGCCCCGATATGCCTCCAATTAGCCCCCATATGCCTCCTATTAGCCCCCATATGCCTCCTATTAGCCCCCATATGCCTCCTATTAGCCCCCATATGCCTCCTATCAGCCCCCATATGCCTCCTATCAGCCCCCATATGCCTCCTATTACCCCATATGCCTCCTATTAGCCCCATATGCCCCCATTTGCCTCCAATTAGCCCCCATATGCCTCCAATTAGCCCCCATATGCCTCCAATTAGCCCCCATATGCCTCCTATTAGCCCCCATATGCCTCCTATCAGCCCCCATATGCCTCCTATTACCCCATATGCCTCCTATTAGCCCCATATGCCCCCATTTGCCTCCAATTAGCCCCCATATGCCTCCAATTAGCCCCCATATGCCTCCAATTAGCCCCCATATGCCTCCTATTAGCCCCCATATGCCTCCTATTAGCCCCCATATGCCTCCTATCAGCCCCCATATGCCTCCTATTACCCCATATGCCTCCTATTAGCCCCATATGCCCCCATTTGCCTCCAATTAGCCCCCATATGCCTCCTATTAGCCCCCATATGCCTCCTATTAGCCCCCATATGCCTCCTATCAGCCCCCATATGCCTCCTATTACCCCATATGCCTCCAATTAGCCCCATATGCCCCCATATGCCTCCAATTAGCCCCCATATGCCTCCAATTAGCCCCCATATGCCTCCTATTAGCCCCATAGGCCCCCATATGCCTCCAATTAGCCCCCATATGCCTCCAATTAGCCCCCATATGCCTCCTATTAGCCCCATATGCCTCCTATTAGCCCCATATGCCTCCTATTAGCCCCAAATATGCCTCCAATTAGCCCCAAATATGCCTACAATTAGCCCCAAATATGCCTACAATTAGCCCCAAATATGCCTCCAATTAGCCCCCATATATGCCTCCAATTAGCCCCCATATGCCTCCTATTAGCCCCCAAATATGCCTCCAAATGCCCCATATGGCTCCAATTAGCCCTTATATGCCTCCTATTAGCCCCCATAATGCCCCCAGCAGCCACATTTTTTATAAAATAAAAAATAAAAACACTTACCTCTCCTGCTCCTGGACGGACGCCGCCTGCCATTTTCTCCTCAGTCGACTGTGCTCTAAACTGGCGCGCACAGCGTGAGGTCACAGAGCGCCCTCACGCTGTGCGCAGCCCTGCACAGCCGACAGCCGAGGACCAGGAAGTGGTGAGTACAGAGCGTTCACCACTTCCTGGTCCTTCGGTACTAATGAGCGCTTCCATAATGGAAGCGCTCATTAGTATTCACTCTGGGGAATCAGCGGGGGGGCACCCGGGGGGGCAAGGGACAACATAGGGGGGGCAATTGCCCCCCCTCGCCCCCCTCTAGCGACGCCACTACACCAAAATATTGCGTGACGCTGTACAACAAATGTCATCGTGTAGCCCTAGCCTTGGGCCTCATGCACACGGCCGTTGTTTGGGTCTGCATCCGAGCCGCCGTTTTTGCGGCTCTAATGCGGACCCATTCACTTCAATGGGGCCGCAAAAGATGTGGCCAGCACTCCGTGTGCTGTCCGCATCCGTTGCACCGTTTCGTAGCCCCGCTAAAAAAATATAGCCTGTCCTATTCTTGTCCATTTTGTGGACTAGAATAGGTATGTCTACAATGGGCCGCCCATTCCGTTCCGCAAATTGTGGAAGGCACACGGACGGCTTCCATTTTTTGCGGATCCGAGGTTTGCGGACCGCAAAAAACGGCACGGTCGTGTGCATGTAGCCTTACTCTGTTATTTTCAGAACTGCCATAGAAATGAATGGGGAGCATGCTGTGCATACATTTTGTGCTTGCCTTCTTCACTTTGGGGGCCCAGTTCTGGAGATGGGAGCAGGTCCCAGTGGTGGGACCTGCATGTATGTGACATTGATGGCTTATCCTAGCAATATGAAAAAATCAAACGGAAGAAAAATCCAGCTTCCCAAGAAAAGTGATAATCTTTAATACATACCGTACGTGCCTTAAAAGCCAACATTTAATACGTACATGTCTATGCGTTTCGGATCACAAAAATGTGGACCCGACTCGTGGTTTGAAACGCATAGACATGTACGTATTGTATGTCGGCTTTTAAGGCACGTACAGTATGTATTCAAAGATTATCACTTTTCTTGGGGAGCTGGATTTTTCTTCTGTTAGATTTTTTGCATTTGGCGCTTGGTTCCTGACGTCTATCCGCGCCTCCCTTGGTTTTTGAACAGCCGGGTGAGCACTGCAATCTGACTTTGCTTGTATCCTAGCAATATGCCATCAATGTCGGAGATGGGCCCTTACAGAGGAACCGATAATCAGGCCAATTATTGGGGATGAGCGTTTGTAGAAAAGCTCAGGTGTAAAATGCTCAGGTGAGAACCATTCCCATAGGGAATCATTGGTTCTTGCCTGTTGAGCATTTTACAGCGCGTTCCGCGCTGCAAAACGCTCAGGTCTGAACCCAGCCTTAGTGTAATGCTACTGCAGTATCCAGGGCTTGTCTGTCACCAGAATCCAGGCAGAGGACAACCTGCATTCTGCGAATGGACATTTGCGCTATTGACCGTTGATGCAGGAAGACTGACCGCATCTGGAAATTCTGGTCCTTATTAATATCATTATTAGAATTGCTCCTGTAGGGAGTAGAGGATTACGGTTATGGATTTATGCAGTTTCATAGTAGAACACTACTGCGACTCCAGTTGCCATATCTGGCGCATACAGATAATGGCTGTAGTGCATTACGGTGCACTGAGTGTGGAGGATACTGGAAGATGAGGTTCTGAGGAATAATGCTGATAAAAGGACACGAGTCAGTTTATGAAAAGTGATAGGCCTGCCTAAAAAGCTGGATTTTTAAGGCGTGAGTAAAACTGGATGCTGGTAATGAATGTGTCCAGAGAACCAGTGCCGCATGAGAGAAGTCTTGGAAATGGGTGTGGAGGGTTTTGATTATGGAAGAGGCTAATCTTAAAATGAGAATCCCAAAGATAATCGCTATCGAGCGAAAATGTATCGGCGATTATCCAATGAATGACCGAAATGCTCGTTCGTCGGGTAATTGGATCATTTGTGCACCCAAAGAAATCATCCTTTACCGGTAGCAGATGCTGTGTAATCACGGTCTGCTGCCGACAGACCACAAGTCTGTATGGGGAGGAGCGATGCTGTCCGCATTTGCGGAGCGCGGCCCCGATCTTCGGGTCCGCAGCTCCGCAAAATATAGAACATGTCCTATTCTTGTCCGCAGCTGCAGACAAGAATAGGCATTTCTATAGGGGTGCCGGGCGGGTGTGTTGCGGATCCGCAATTTGAATGGAGCCTTAGATTAATGGCGGAACGGAGAGACCAGGTCGGGTGGTAGTCGGAGATGTAGGGAAGTGCTGCAATGTGTTTCACTTCTTGGATGAGTGATCGGTTTAAAGGGGTATTGCTATGCGACGAAGAGAGCAGCGAGGACGCCTGGCCCTGTCAATCCTTGGAGGAGAAGAAACGGTGCTACCAGGGGCTAGACCTGCCTCTTGGTGCTTTCAGTACTTTATTAGCATACTAATACAAGTATGAATTTCTCTGTAACGGTACATCCAATTGCAGTGAGAGGCCCCATTAAACTCTCCATGATCAACCCTACCAGGCAGTATGCCTGGTTTAATAGGCTTTATCATCATGACTGATGCTCTTTTAAAAGGGTTTTTTATTTACTAATGACTTATACTCTGGATAGGTCATCAGTATCTGATCGGCGGGGGTCCGGCACCCAGGACCCCCGCCGATCAGCTGTGAGTGCCACGACTTTCTTGCCACCTACCAAGCTCAGTGCTGTGCTTGGCGCTGAGCTGCGCCTAGGCTACGTGATGTCACTGGCCGAGGAAAAGCCGTGAGAAGGCCTTGGCGCTACTGCAAGCGCAGCTGCCATCTTAAACAGCAGATTGGTGGCAGTCCCGGGTGTCAGACCCCACCGATCAGATACTGATGACCTATCACAGAGGGAAAGTCATCAGTATTTAAAATCTTGAAAAGCCCCTTTTAAGCTCTATATGCATACGATTGGAGAAGCTCTTGAATTTAAAAATATCAAATGAGATATTAAATCTGTTAGTTTTGGTGTTGATCATGTGTAGACCAATCGAGAAGCTCCCAGTTCTGAGACTGACTTCCTTTTGTTTCCTCAGTCTCTGCTCCTATGGGTCGCTCTTTCTCACTGTATACAGGGTACAGCTCGGCAGAGATGAGCCTCACCGCCCTTCAGTACCTTGGTTGTCTTCAAGGGTATGGGCCCCAGACCAGAGGTAAACACATTCTGACTCCAGTGTACTTACCACTCTCGTTTTGATACTCTTCACTTCCTGGTGCCACCTCGCTGACGCTTATGAGTAGAGATGAGCGAATTTCCGCTTATGAAATTCATTTGCGATTTGTTTATTGGTAAAAGCAGAATTGGGTTATGGATTCCGTTATCACGGACCATAACACAATTCTACGACGGAATGCCTAACGGAATGCCTTTAGAGGCATTCCGTTATTCATTCCGTCATAATAGAAGTCTATGGGCTGCATAACGGATCCGTCCCGTTTCCGTTATGCAGGAGAGGACTCCCCTGCAGAACGGACACGGAGCGGATCCGTTTTGCAGCCCATAGACTTCTATTATGACGGAATGAATAACGGAATGCCTTTAATCATAGAGTTGCGTTATGGTCCGTGGTAACGGAATCCATAACGCAGTTCACCTTTTACAAACAAACGAAGTGTGAACGAATTTCAAAATATGAAATTCTCTTATTTCTACTTATGAGATTGGCTGCCGCTAACATCAGGAGATTGTGTGTCAGGCAGGTGGCCTCAGCGTCCTTCAGTCAGGGGCCCTGTAACGGATCTCCTGGCACCCTGACTGGGTTACCTCAGTTGATGGATGCCCCTAGTGCAGTGGTGGCGAACCTATGGCACGGGTGCCAGAGGCGGCACTCAGAGCCCTCTCTGTGGGCACCCGCACTAAGGCATATGGTGTACCAATATGCCATAGACTTTTCCTGCCATTCATCAGCGCAGGGCGCACTATGAACGGCACAGGCAGCACATTGAATCTAGGCAGGCTATTATAGCTAAATAATAAAGTACATGGAAGATATACTGTATTGGTATTCAGGGTAAATTGCCGTGTTGGTACTTTGCGATAATTATGTGGGTTTTTGGTTGCAGTTTGGGCACTCTGTCTCTAAAAGGTTCGCCATCACTGCCCTAGTGCTTCCCGAGGACTCCAAGCACTCCACTTGACACTGTAAGCACTGCCGACCCCACGAACCGCCTGGACCTACGACAAGGCTTCCAGGTTCCGGTTGGTGCACCTCTCTTCCTTCAGAGAGCGATACAGGAACAGCTCTTACAAGAGCTAGGGATTATACTCTGGAGAGTATAATGATTATAGCAATCCCCAGAGTGTAGTTCTCCAATCCCCTAAACTTCATGAAGGGTAGAACAGGACACTTTAATGGGGCAACATGTCAGCCTTTTATGCAGGTCTTCCAGCAAGGGACACTCCCATGGAGGACCTTGTGGAAGACTGAGACCGTTTCTTACATAAACCAGTCACAGGCAGACAACACACATGTGATACAATTAACCAACACAATGGGATAACGTAATCACTCACAGGCAGAAACTACCCAATTTCCCTTTGTAGAATAATGAGCCGGGCGGGGGTGTCTCCATAGTTCTGGGTTGATAGTCCATAGGAAGGAGGCTAGCCCTCAGGCCTCTCCAGACGCCCCAGTGACTGTTCAGTCAGTCACAGGCCCCATAGCGGCTGTAGTAGTTGCTATGGCATTGGTTACATGGTTGATGGAATGTATTGTCAGCCCCGTTTTCATCTGTCATGTTCTTCAGCAGAACGGCTAGATCAGGGCTGGCCAACCTGCGGCTCTCCAGCTGTTGTAAAACTACAACTCCCACCATGCCTTGCTGTAGGCTGATAGCTGTAGTAAGACTAGGCATGCTGGGAGTTGTAGTTTTGCAACAGCTGGAGAGCCGCAGGTTGGCCATCCCTGGGCTAGATGATCGGCCTAGGTTTTTCCTCTTGTCATTCGCCATCTGATGTTCATTATCTGTCATCATTAACAGTCACATGGCCAATCTGTTGTCCCTCTAATGGTCATCACATGTTTATTGTCAGTTATGCACTTTATGGGGTAGTGTCACTTCAGCAAGTGGCATTTATCATGTAGAGAAAGTTAATACAAGGCACTCACTAATGTATTGTGATTATCCATATTGCCTCCTTTGCTGGCTGGATTCATTTTTCCATCACACCATACACTGCTCGTGTCTAGGGGTTATGACAACCCTGTAGTCCAGCAGTGGTGGCTGCGCTTGTACACTATAGGAACAAGCTCCAGCCTCTCTGGTGGCAAAAACCATGGGAGCGCTCATAGGCACGCGTACATAACCCCTTAACCCCTGGATGTAATGAGTCCAGCCAGCAAAGGAGGCCATATTGACCATCACAATACATTAGTAAGTGCCTTGTATTAACTTTCTCTCCATGATAAACCCCTTTAATCTCATATTTGTGTTATTTTCAGTTTATTACCTATGTCATGAACCAAATGGAAAAGTTCATGGAGCATTCCTCCCGCAGCGAGTCCGCATCGCAGCACCCGGCCTGACCTCCCAGCACTGACTGGATTCACATAGCATTATATTGATTAATGATGCTATGTAACCCTTAGGCCCCTTTCACACGGGCGAGTTTTCCGTGCGGGTGCGATCCGTGCGGCGAACGTATGGCACCCGCACTAAATCCTGACCCATTCATTTCTATGGGGCTGTGCACATGAGCGATGTTTTTAACGCATCACTTGTGCGTTCAGTTCAAATCGCAGCATGCTCTATATTGTCCGATTTTGACGTGACGCAGGCCCCATAGAAGTGAATGGGGTGTGTGAAAATCGGATGGCATCCGCAAGCAAGTACGGATGCCGTGCGATTTGCACGCACGGTTGCTAGGAGACTATCGGGATGGAGACCCGATCATTATTATTTTTCCCTTATAACATGGTTATAAGGGAAAATAATAGCATTCTGAATACAGAATGCATAGTAAACCAGCGCTAGAGGGGTTAAAAAAAATAAAATATAATTTAACTCACCTTAG
The DNA here is from genome assembly GCF_014858855.1 of Bufo gargarizans. Taxonomy (NCBI): domain Eukaryota; kingdom Metazoa; phylum Chordata; class Amphibia; order Anura; family Bufonidae; genus Bufo; species Bufo gargarizans. Next base: position 26,038,548 of record NC_058090.1, on the reverse strand, counting down.
TCCACTTGATCACGAAGGCCGGCATCTCCTTGTGTCTCCTCTGCGCTGAAGTTGAACAGGACCTGGGGTGAGCTTCTCCATTAAATATCGGTTAAGGACCTTCGATGACGTCACTCCGGTCATCACATGGTCTTTTACCATGGTGAATCACCATGGTAAAAGATCATGTGACGTACCATGTGATGACCGGAGTGACGTCATCGAAGGTCCTTAACCGATATTTAATGGAGAAGCTCACCCCAGGTCCTGTTCAACTTTAGCGCAGAGGATACAGAAGGAGATGCCGGGCTTCGCGATCAAGTGGACTAAGGTGAGTTAAATTTTATTTTATTTTTTTAACCCCTCTAGCGCTGGTTTACTATGCATTCTGTATTCAGAATGCTATTATTTTCCCTTATAACCATGTTATAAGGGAAAATAATACAATCTTCAGAACATCAATCCCAAGCCCGAACTTCTATGAAGAAGTTCGGGTTTGGGTACCAAACATGCGCGATTTTTCTCACGCGAGTGCAACGCATGACAATGTTTTGCACTCGCGCAGAAAAAAAACGCGCATTTTCCCGCAACGCACCCGGCTCTTATCCGGGCAAAAAAACTGACGCCCGTGTGAAAGAGGCCTTACAGTTCTGGAATGTATTGGATAACACTGGCAGCATTCTGCCAGTGTTACCAAATATATTCCAGAACTGTAAGGGTTACATAGCATCATAAATCAATATAATGCTATGTGACCCCCGGCAGCGCTGGGAGGTCAGGCCTGGAGCTGCGTTGCGGACTCGCTGCGGGAGGAACGCTCGTCTGCAAGGGCAGGATCCTCCATCACATAACATGTCAGCAGATGTGATGCAGCTTCATAGGAAGATTTGCGTTGACCGTTTATTATCTCTTTTCAGGCCAAACTTTTGCTGCTTTCCATTTGCACTGGGTCCTTCTGTCTTGGTCTGGTTATATCCCAGGTAGGTCACCTGTAAGACAATGACATTCAGTTCTGACCTATTTAGTAGTGGATTTCTGTTTAGATACTGTAGCTCCCTTTCACTGCTAGTTACAGAAAGTCTAGCACAGTCCCCTCTGCTTTTTCTATAACTCTGTTTACCCCTGGGTGCCACTTTTGATGTTTTTTCCAATTCCAGGCGTGTTTTATCACTGTCATTAACACATCCTGTATCATACTTCAGAGCTGCACTCACTATTCTGCTGGTGGAGTCACTGTGTACATACATTACTTATCCTGTACTGATCCTGAGTTACATCCTGTATTATACTCCAGAGCTGCACTCACTATTCTGCTGGTACAGTCACTGTGTACATACATTACTGATCCTGAGTTACATCCTGTATTATACTCCAGAGCTGCACTCACTATTCTGCTGGTGCAGTCACTGTGTACATACATTACTTATCCTGTACTGATCCTGAGTTACATCCTGTGTTATACTCCAGAGCTGCACTCACTATTCTGCTGGGGGAGTCACTGTGTACATACATTACTTATCCTGCACTGATCCTGAGTTACATCCTGTATTATACTCCAGAGCTGCACTCACTATTCTGCTGGTGCAGTCACTGTGTACATACATTACTTATCCTGCACTGATCCTGAGTTACATCCTGTATTATACTCCAGAGCTGCACTCACTATTCTGCTGGTGCAGTCACTGTGTACATTATCCCTGTATTCAGTGCTGGTTGGTATTGGATACAGTCAGCAAGCTTGTGGGCAGACACACCACTGCAGAGACACTGAATCTGTACTGTGGGCACAATAACCTGTTATAATCTGCCTCTTCTCTTCCTGCAGCTGGAGGCCAAGGTTGTGAGTTTGAGTTGGTCACTGGTCAGTCCTATCAGACAGTTGAGACTCCAGGGAATCTGCACCCTGAGACCCCGAAGAGCATCTTGGTGACTACGACAAACATTCATGGCCATTAATCCTCGTCTGTCTCCTGTCAGCGGTAAATATTTAGTGTAAGGTTTGTATAGAAGGTGTTTAAAGGCACACAATCTTAGTTTTGAGGGGGCTAGAGATGGGTCACAGACCAGTAAAGACCGTAGAATAGAGACTCTGCACTCCAAAAAATGTTATTCTCTGACCTGTTAGAAAGGTACATGATGTAATCTGTAGTGAATGTAATCTTTTTACCAGTGACTGTATTTGTGAGTTATAACCTCCCTTCTGATCCTCTGTTGTGTCATGTGACCAGCAATCAGACTCTCCAAAATCAGCAGCAGTGGCTGTGCTTGCACACTATAAGAAAATGCTTTGGCCGGGACCACGGGAGTGTGCATAAGCTGGTGCTTTTTCCTATAGTGAGCAAGCACGACCACTGCTGCTGGATTGCGGGATGGTCGTAACCCCTGGAAACGAACCGTGTATAATGTGATGGGAAAATGAATCCAGCAAGCAAGGGAGGCAATATGGACAATCACTATACATTAGTAAGTGGCTTGTATTCACTTTCTCTACATAATAAATGCTATTTGCTGAAGTGAGACGACCCCTTTAAGATATCTTCTTTAATGCTTTGCATTAGGGGATTTTGGTCTATATTTAGCAGATCTGGTTTAACGGTATGAACCAGGTGTCTGTATTCGTTCAGGGGGTTCTGGTCTGGGGACTGTCATAGTTTAGGGGTTGTGAGGTCTTGGGTTTGAATTTAGATTGAGGGTCTGCATATATTTAAGTTATCTTTTCTGCTGTCTGTTTAAGGATATCTGTATTTGTTAAAGGGCTCATGCACACAAACATAGTTTTTGTCCATTTTTTGGTTTGTTTGTTTTTTGTGGCCCGTATGTGCAAACATTAATTTCAATGTGGCCGCAAAAAAAATGGAAATGACTCCATGTACATCCTGTATCCATAAGTCCACTCTGCAAAAAAATAGAACATGTCCTATTCTTGCGGACAAGGATATGCATTGTTACAATGGATCCACTTAAAAAAAAAATAACTATGTAACACGGACGTCACTCGGATGTCTTCTGTTTTTTTTTTGTTTTTTTTTTGGGCGGATCGCAAAATACATACGGTCGTGTGCATAAGCCCTAAGAGGGTAGTCTTTATTGGGTCTAATTTGGGAACTGAATTTATTAGTTTTGCTGTAGCGTCTGTGGATTGCTGCACAAACAGGGTCCAGAGTTGTCTCGCCAGCAAACTTTGCATTCGAGAGGAGAAGTCTTCATGGCTGTCTGGGATGGTTTGAGAAGAAAGGGAAACAAAATGTCAAAGGGGAGGACACCCGTAAATCGCCAGATTTATAGAGGAGCTGTCACCACTCCTGACGTGTCTCAAAATCCTTTTATTCCGCTAAAGTCTCCATGTAGCCCTGAACTAAAAGACAGCTATTACCATTCTCCCTGTCTGTAGTATGATACTATCCGTATTTAGGGACACTGCCCTTTAAGGGGAAGTATGGCTTGTCAATGCTAGCGCACAAAGGTAGTGTTGACTTTAGGCTGTATGGGAGCACGGTGGTGGGTATGAAGGAGGGGAGTGTTGACGTTTTCGGAACAGCCCAGGGCCAATGGTCTACTTAATCCATCACTGCTAATGGGTTCCTGTATTGTGTGCGTGAATCTAAGCAGAGAGGGAAACAGTGCATCGCATGAACTACTGACGCAGAGTAAGGGCTCATTCAGACGACCTTAACTGGTTTGCTGTCCGCAAATTGTGGATCCGCAAAACACTGATACCGGCCATGTGCGTTCCGCATTTTGCGGAACAGAGCGGCCAGCCCTTTGATACAAATGCCTATTCTTGTCCGCAATTCTAGACAAGATTAGGACAGGCACTATCTTTTTTGTGGGGCCACGGAACGGAAGTACGGATGCGGACAGCGCACGGTGTGCTGTCTGCATCTTTTGCAACCCCTCCCCCCATTGAAATGAAGGAGTCTGCTCCCAAAATTGTGGAACTGATGCGGACACAAATACACGGTCGTCTGAATGAGCCCTAATAATGCATTCTCTGCAGCTGGAGCCAGCACCCCTCATTACAGCTGAATGTTGAATATTTGGGGGGGAGCCGCCCACTGGAATGGGACAAAGTAATCCTAAAGCCTGACTATAATCAACAACACTCAAAAAAACAAAAAAATCCTGTAACATGTAAAGCGGGAACTATAAATTGCCACTTCCTGGAAGGGCTGGTGGCCCTGGAAACAACTAAAATTGGCCAGTGTTCCATATTGACAATATATGTAGGCACGGCTAATACAAGAAGGTTGGGCCAGTGATACTGTAGTGCAGCACAAAATACTGCAGAACCAAATACACAGTGCAGCGCAAAATACTGCAGAACCAAATACACAGTGCAGCGCAAAATACTGCAGAACCAAATACACAGTGCAGCACAAAATACTGCAGAACCAAATACACAGTGCAGCGCAAAATACTGCAGAACCAAATACACAGTGCAGCACAAAATACTGCAGAACCAAATACACAGTGCAGCGCAAAATACTGCAGAACCAAATACACAGTGCAGCGCAAAATACTGCAGAACCAAATACACAGTGCAGCGCAAAATACTGCAGAACCAAATACACAGTGCAGCACAAAATACTGCAGAACCAAATACACAGTGCAGCGCAAAATACTGCAGAACCAAATACACAGTGCAGCGCAAAATACTGCAGAACCAAATACACAGTGCAGCGCAAAATACTGCAGAACCAAATACACAGTGCAGCGCAAAATACTGCAGAACCAAATACACAGTGCAGCGCAAAATACAGCAGAGCAAAATACTGCCACAGCATTCAACTTGTTTAAGAACGGCAATACAGCTCCATGCAGGAGTGCACTTTCTTCTGCCATCCGGGGGCATAAGTACCAGGTGCTCCTAGCATTAATTAATGCTCAGAGCATCAGATCTAGTGGTCATGAGGAGGGCTTGCCTCCTGGACATCGTCCCACTGGGAAATTTCCCTGCAGGGTCTATGGCCAGAACGCCCTTACTTAGAATAAGGACCATGCAGTCAGTGACAGAAAAGTGTCACCTGCAGTGCTGCTGGTCCACCGCAAGGTGTCGCTGCAGCATCAGGTGAGCATAATGACAAGTCAGGGAGGAGAAGGTTTCCATAGACATTCCCAGCATCACAATGAGGAGCTATTGAGGCTTTTCCAGCGTCACGTGTAAGGGGCCCTGGAAGCTGAGAGCTGTTAATACAGGACACTTCCACATCCTTCTGAGGCCCCCGCTGCTGCCTGCTCTGTGCATTCCCTTGCCACAGAATTGAATAGAGATCTTTGCAAATACCCAAAGCAGTAGAGTAAATCGGAGGACAGAAAGAAGTCCTGAACCCTCTCCTCACTCCCCGCCATTCCTCAACTACTATGAGTAAAATATAGCCGTAGCACTAATCTGTCCCCTGGACATTAGGCTTATAGCTACCTACACAGGTCCATTGTGGCAAACCCTCAGATTAGTCAGCAGAACTGGACCAGGATGACATTCAGCCTCTGGATATTATTATTAAAGTGCCATTCATTCCATAGCGCTGTACATATAAAAGGGGTGCAGATACAGTACAGACCAAAAGTTTGGACACACCTTCTTATTCAAAGAGTTTTTTTTTATTTTCATGACTATGAAAATTGTAGATTCACACTGAAGGCATCAAAACTATGAATTAACACATGTGGAATTATATACATAGCAAAAAAGTGTGAAACAACTGAAAATGTCATATTCTAGGTTCTTCAAAGTAGCCATCTTTTGCTTTGATTACTGCTTTGCACACTCTTGGCATTCTCTTGATGAGCTTCAAGAGGTAGTCACCTGGAATGGTTTTCACTTCACAGGTGTGCCCTGTCAGGTTTAATAAGTGGGATTTCTTGCCTTATAAATGGGGTTGGGACCATCAGTTGCGTTGTGGAGAAGTCAGGTGGATACACAGCTGATAGTCCTACTGAATAGACTGTTGGAATTTGTATTATGGCAAGAAAAAAGCAGCTAAGTAAAGAAAAACGAGTGGCCATCATTACTTTAAGAAATGAAGGTCAGTCAGTCCGAAAAATTGGGAAAACTTTGAAAGTGTCCCCAAGTGCAGTCACAAAAACCATCAAGCGCTACAAAGAAACTGGCTCACATGCGGACCGCCCCAGGAAAGGAAGACCAAGAGTCACCTCTGCTGCGGAGGATAAGTTCATCCGAGTCACCAGCCTCGGAAATCGCAGGTTAACAGCAGCTCAGATTAGAGACCAGGTCAATGCCACACAGAGTTCTAGCAGCAGACACATCTCTAGAACAACTGTTAAGAGGAGACTGTGTGAATCAGGCCTTCATGGTAGAATATCTGCTAGGAGACCACTGCTAAGGACAGGCAACAAGCAGAAGAGACTTGTTTGGGCTAAAGAACACAAGGAATGGACATTAGACCAGTGGAAATCTGTGCTTTGGTCTGATGAGTCCAAATTTGAGATCTTTGGTTCCAACCACCGAGTCTTTGTGCGACGCAGAAAAGCTGAACGGATGGACTCTACATGCCTGGTTCCCACCGTGAAGCATGGAGGAGGAGGTGTGATGGTGTGGGGGTGCTTTGCTGGTGACACTGTTGGGGATGTATTCAAAATTGAAGGCATACTGAACCAGCATGGCTACCACAGCATCTTGCAGCGGCATGCTATTCCATCCGGTTTGCGTTTAGTTGGACCATCATTTATTTTTCAACAGGACAATGACCCCAAACACACCTCCAGGCTGTGTAAGGGCTATTTGACCATGAAGGAGAGTGATGGGGTGCTGCGCCAGATGACCTGGCCTCCACAGTCACCGGACCTGAACCCAATCGAGATGGTTTGGGGTGAGCTGGACCGCAGAGTGAAGGCAAAAGGGCCAACAAGTGCTAAGCATCTCTGGGAACTCCTTCAAGACTGTTGGAAGACCATTTCAGGTGACTACCTCTTGAAGCCTATCAGGAGAATGCCAAGAGTGTGCAAAGCAGTAATCAAAGCAAAAGGTGGCTACTTTGAAGAACCTAGAATATGACATATTTTCAGTTGTTTCACACTTTTTTGTTATGTATATAATTCCACATGTGTTAATTCATAGTTTTGATGCCTTCAGTGTGAATCTACAATTTTCATAGTCATGAAAATAAAGAAAACTCTTTGAATGAGAAGGTGTGTCCAAACTTTTGGTCTGTACTGTACATAATATAGACAATTGCACTAAGCATGAACAAGACGAGTTACAGACTGGTACAGAAGGAGAGAGGGCCTACAATCTACATGGTATGGAAGAAGGACACAGTGGGTTAAGCTGGTTCTGGCGGTATAGAGGCAGCAGGGTCACTGGTTGAAGGCTTGTCTGAAGAGGTGGGTTTTAGGTTTCTTTTGAAGGATTCCACTGTAGGTGAGAGTCTGATATGTTGGGGTAGAGAGTTCCAGAGTGTGGGGGATGCACAGGAGAAATCTTTATTCGGGCAGCAGAGTTGAGGATAGATTGGAGGCGTGCGAGATGGAAGGCCACAGAGGAGAATGTTGCAGTAGTCTAGGCGGGAGATGATGAGGGCAGGTACAAGCATTTTCACAGACTCAAAGTTGAGGAAAGTGCGGATGCAGGAGATGTTTTTTGAGTCAGAGGCAGCAGGTGGTGGAAAGGGCTTGGATGTGCGGTCGGAAGAAGAGGGCAAAATCCAAGGTCACTCCAAGGCAGCGGACTAGGTTGACCGGGAAGAGTGTGCAGTCATCGATCGTGATAGATAGGTCTGTTGGGGGGTTGAGCAAGATGGGGGAAAGATGATTAATTCTGTTTTATCCCTGTTAAGTTTTAGAAAGTGAGAGGAGAAGGAGGATATGGAAGATAGGCATTGTGGGATTCTGGATAATGTGGTGATGTCTGGACCAGAGAGGTAGATTTGTGTGTCATCAGCATAAAAGTGATACTGAAAGCCATGGGACACTATGAGATGTCCCAGGCCGAAAGTGTAGATAGAGAAGAGCAGGGGTCCTAGGACAGAGCCTTGCGGGACACCAACAGAGAGGGAATGAGACGAGGAGGTGGTGCGGGAGTGGGAGACGCTAAACGTCCGGTCTGTGAGGTATGATGTGGTCCGAGAGAGGGCCAGGTCAGTGATGCCAAGAGATGAGAGTTTGCAATAGAAGGGAGTGGTCGACATTGTCAAAGGCAGAGGACAGGTCAAGGAGAAGGAGGACAGAGTAATGTTTTTTTGTTTTGGCTGTGAGTAGGTCATTGGTGACTTTGATAAGGGCAGTCTCGGTCGAGTGGTGGGGTCGGAAGCCAGATTGTAGCCGGTCAAAGAGGGAGCAGGAGGAAAGATGAGAGGACATTTCAGAATAGACATGTTGCTAAAGTAGCTTTGAGGCATATGGAAGAATTGATATGGGGCGATAACTGGGCAAAGATGGGTCAAGTGAAGGCTTTTTGAGGATGGGTGTAATGGTAGCATGTTTAAAAGCAGAGGGAAAGACACCAGAGGTTAGTGATGGGTTGAAGAGATGAGTTAGGGCTGGGATAAACACTGTGGTGAGGTTAGGGATGAGGTGGGATGGGACCGGGTCAAGTGCACAGGTGGTGAGATGAGATCTAGAGAATAGAGTGGAGAGTTTTCCTTCTGTAATGGTGGAGAAGCGGGTTTTGGGAGAAGAGGACTGAGCAGTTGTGTAGAGGGTCTGTGGGGACTGTGTACTGAAGCTTTCTCTGATGTTGACTATCTTTTGTTTGAAGTATGTGGCAAAGTCCTCAGCTGAGATGAGCGTAGAGGATGGGGGCGTTGGGGGACGGAGAAGGGAGTTAAGTGTTGTTTAGGGCTGTGGGACAGGGAAGATATGAGAGATGAGAAGTTGTCTGTTTTGCATCAGCGATTGAGGATTTGAATATGAGGAGGGATTGCTTGTATGTGGTGAAGTGATCCTTAGAATGGGATTTCTTCCATCGCCGCTCAGCAGCCCTGGAAGCTTGTCTGAGTTTTTTTGGGTCAGGTTGGTGTGCCAGGGTTGCCTGTTGATTTTTTCGGGTTTTGTATTGTGTGAAGGGGGCAACAATGTCCAGAGCTGTACTTATTGTGGTGTTGTATAGGGTGGTGGCAGCATCTGGGTCTTGGAGGGAACAAATGGTAGAGAGTGGCAGAAGAGAGTCAGAAAGCAAGCGAAAGTCGAGATGTTTAAGGTCCCTGCGGCGGCGGGGGGGGGGGGGGGGGCGCTAGTGTGTGGACCGGGGGAGCAACAGAAGAGACCAGTGAAGAGAAGGTGAGTAGGTTGTGGTCGGATAGGGGGAGAGGCGAATTAGAAAGGTTACATAGGGAGCAGAGTATATACTGGAACTCAGCTCAGGGGTTCGACCACCGGAATATATCCCCTGTATACACTTAATCCGTAAGCTATGGGGTAAACTGAAAGACATTACTAAAATTACGGGATGTAGTGCCCTTACCCCTTTATGGCATAATCCTAATCTTCCTGAAATAGTTCGATTGGAGGGCTTTGGGGCCTGGGAGAAGAAGGGAATATGCTGGTTGTCCCAACTATATAATAATGGGTTGCTCAAAAGCTTTGACCAGTTACGGGAGGAATTTACCCAACTCCTGTTTCTACCAATACTTACAACTACGTCATGCCTTGGCAGAGCATGGTAAGAAAACAGATCTGACGATACAAGCATCTTTGCTTGCGGAGCATATTAGGAATGGAGGGACGATGAGGGGGACAATCTCTATGTTCTATAAACTGTTACTGTCCTTTTATCAAGACCGATTTCCCCTGATTGTTAGGGAAAAGTGGTCTCGGGAAGTAGGTGCCCTATCCGGCTCACAGTGGACAGAAGTACTCACTGCTGGCCCTACACTTTCCCTGTGTGAAACGCGCAGACTCTCTCGGCTTTATCGTATCCACAGGGTATACCGGACACCGGCATGCTTACACAAATTAGGCTTTTGCCCCAAATGCGACTTGCCTGAGGCGCATTTATTACATATGTTTTGGGAATGCGCAGCCATAGAGCCGTTCTGGCTTACAGTGCTAGATATCATTTTTACAGATTTCCGGATTAGGCTTCCGGCGGATCCCCTGGTATGCATACTGGGCCTATTGCAAGATGATTCCACGGAGGGAGTTGTAGTTGGTATCCGTAGGTCACTATACCAGGCTAGGAAATTAATAGCCAAACATTGGATAAACACAACGGTACCATCCAGAGAGGAATATGTTGCACGTATGAACGCTATAATTAAGATGGAAAAGGGTATATATTGTAAAAGGGGCGCCCTTAAAAAAATTGAGGCTATTTGGGGATCATGGCTAGGAACACCAAGAGTACCCTCAGCAGGCAAGATGAGTACGCAGAGAAGGGGCTTTGCATTACTACGATTGTACTATCATTATACTATGACGGTCAGGATAACAGCGCTGCTTCATAGAGGCACAAATGTCTTTTTGCACTTTTCATGTCTGTATACTGTACTTTATTGTTGAGGTGGGGTGGGGGGGGAGGGAGTTCGATATGTTTTTCTTGCTCCAATATGTATGTCGCATTCTATTTGGAGAAATGTTTACACAATCGTGCACTTGTATATAATGTGAACACTTGAGTATGACATCTTTGTTAAAATCAATAAAAAACATTTCATTTAAAAAGATAGGGAGCAGAGGGGGGTAAAGATAAGATCCAGAGTGTGACCATCTCTGTGGGTGGGGGCTGAAGACCACTGTGATAGGCCGAAGGAGGAAGAGAGTGATAGGAGTTTAGAGGCGGCTGAGTGACGGGTATAGGGATGTTGAAGTCACCCATGATGATAGTGGGGATGTCGGCAGAAAGAAAGTGTAGGAGACTGGTGCTAGTGGTCAAGAAAGATGGTGGCTGGGCCTGGGGGGTGGTAAATGACTGCTACTTGCAGGTTTGAGTGAGAGTAGATGCGAACAGAGTGTACTTCAAATGAAGTGAGTGTAATGGAGGGTGGCAGTGGAGTTGGGCCGTATGAGAAGGTGTCTGATAGGAGAAGACCAACTCCTCCACCATGTTTGCTGCTGGGGCTATAAGAGAGTGCAGGAGGGGAGGAGGGCATACGGTCATGTGCAAGAGGCCTAAGTGTGTATACAGAGAGAGCTGTCAATCACTGATGGCTATACACAGGGGAGGTGTTATCAGCGATTGATTAGAATTCTCTGTGTAAGTGTTGTAAGGCAGTGACGGGGCTCATATATGAGGGAAGATATGTGTCTCCTAGAATGGTTCAGGAAACCTATTAGAGGAGGGTGTTCACCTGGCCTGAGGTGAGGTCAGGTGCGATAATCACTTTGGGGTAAAGCGATCCTCAGTATGGGAGAGGAGGAGTTGGGCCCCAGGGAACAGACCTGCAGAGGACCTGTGTGGTCCCAGCCTGGAGGGCTGAGGAAGCCTGAGCGTTGGGGGGACCCAGCGACTCCTGAACAAGAGAGGTGTCACAAGGTTAGAGTCAGGAGTACTGCTGGACCATATCCCCCCCCATGGTATTTCGCTGCTTCCACCAGAAGGACTGGTGGGTTGCACTTGTCACAGCTAGGAGGCTGACTGACCGAAGCCGAATACAGCAGTGTGAACACTGACCTAGAGGTGAGTTAGGGACACCTCTGTACAGGTCCTAAAAAATTAGCATATTGTGATAAAGTTCATTATTTTCTGTAATGTACTGATAAACATTAGACTTTCATATATTTTAGATTCATTACACACAACTGAAGTAGTTCAAGCCTTTTATTGTTTTAATATTGATGATTTTGGCATACAGCTCATGAAAACCCAAATTTCCTATCTCAAAAAATTAGCATATTTCATCCGACCAATAAAAGAAAAGTGTTTTTAATACAAAAAAAGTCAACCTTCAAATAATTATGTTCAGTTCTGCACTCAATACTTGGTCGGGAATCCTTTTGCAGAAATGACTGCTGCAATGCGGCGTGGCATGGAGGCAATCAGCCTGTGGCACTGCTGAGGTGTTATGGAGGCCCAGGATGCTTCGATAGCGGCCTTAAGCTCATCCAGAGTGTTGGGTCTTGCGTCTCTCAACTTTCTCTTCCCAATATCCCACAGATTCTCTATGGGGTTCAGGTCAGGAGAGTTGGCAGGCCAATTGAGCCCAGTAATACCATGGTCAGTAAACCATTTACCAGTGGTGTTGGCGCTGTGAGCAGGTGCCAGGTCGTGCTGAAAAATGACATCTTCATCTCCATAAAGCTTTTCAGCAGATGGAAGCATGAAGTGCTCCACAATCTCCTGATAGCGGCTGCATTGACCCTGCCCTTGATAAAACACAGTGGACCAACACCAGCAGCTGACATGGCACCCCAGACCATCACTGACTGTGGGGACTTGACACTGGACTTCAGGCATTTTGGCATTTCCCTCTCCCCAGTCTTCCTCCAGACTCTGGCACCTTGATTTCCGAATGACATGCAACAGTCCAGTGCTGCTTCTCTGTAGCCCAGGTCAGGCGCTTCTGCCGCTGTTTCTGGGGAATGCGGCACCTGTAGCCCATTTCCTGCACACGCCTGTACACGGGGGCTCTGGATGTTTCTACTCCAGACTCAGTCCACTGCTTCCGCAGGTCCCCCAAGGTCTGGAATCGGTCCTTCTCCACAATCTTCCTCAGGGTCCGGTCACCTCTTCTCGTTGTGCAGCGTTTTCGGCCACACTTTTTCCTTCCCGCAGACTTCCCACTGAGGTGCCTTGATACAGCACTCTGGGAACAGCCTATTCCTTCAGAAATGTCTTTCTGTGTCTTACCCTCCTGCTTGAGGGTGTCAATGATGGCCTTCTGGACAGCAGTCAGGTCGGCAGTCTTACCCATGATTGCGGTTTGGAGTAATGAACCAGGCTGGGAGTTTTTAAAAGCCTCAGGAATATTTTGCATGTGTTTAGAGTTAATTAGTTGATTCAGATGATTAGGTTAATAGCTCGTTTAGAGAACCTTTTCATGATATGCTAATTTTTTTAGATAGGAATTTGGGTTTTCATGAGCTGTATGCCAAAATCATCAATACTAAAACAATAAAAGGCTTGAACTACTTCAGTTGTGTGTAATGAATCTAAAATATATGAAAGTCTAATGTTTATCAGTACATTACAGAAAATAATGAACTTTATCACAATATGCTAATTTTTTTAGAAGGACCTGTATAGTGACTGCCTAGTCGGGCAAGCGTTTGTTGTTTTGTGTTGATGTAAGACATTTGTGAGGTGAAGCTGCGACTTCATTGTGTCAAGTGACACCAAACTTGGAAGTGTGATGAGCTGTGTGACAAATAAAGCATTGTTTGCACTTTAAAACCCCCTGTTTGATGCGAAGTCTGTCATTGCCGACCCCTGTGAGAGAGCGATCCCTTACAGTGTGTATACAGAGATAGCTCTCAGTCACTGATAGCTGTACACGGGGAGGTGTTATCAGTGATTGATAGCATTCTCGGTGTAAGTGTGTATACAGAGATGGCATACCAACCAATGCTTGCTCATCAGATAATTGTATCTTTTGTGCAGCACAAAAGATCCTTGTTTCCCGGTCGCAGATCGTGCGGTGTAAACACAATCTGCTGCCAGGAAGCAACGAGACACTGTCACTGATAACACGGCCCCCGTGTACAGCTATCGGGGACTGACAGCTATCTGTTTACATACTTACACAGAGTATCTATCAATCACTGATAACACCTCCCCGTGTACAACTATCAGTGACTGACAGAGTTCTCTGTATACACACTTAGAGAATGTCCTCAATCACTGGCTAATGCCATCGCTCTTCCCAATACTCTGGAAGAGCTGGAGGAGATTGCTGCATGTAATAGCAGAGGTCGCATCCTCTAGTGATGAGCAGATTGTCGGGAAGGAACGCTTCCTTCTCAACAATCTGCTGGACTGTCGTCCCGTGTAAAGGGATCTTAAGTGTGTATACAGAGATAGCTGTGAGTCACTGATAATTGTACACGGGGAGTGTATACAGAGATGGCTGTGAGTCACTGATAATTGTACACAGGGGAGGTGTTATCAGTGATTGATTGCATTCTCTGTGTAAGTGTGTATACAGAGATGGCTGTGCATGGGGAGGTGTTATCAGTGATTGATAGCATTCTCTGTGTAAGTGTGTATACAGAGATGGCTGTACACGGAGAGGTGTTACCAGTGATTGATAGCATTCTCTGTGCAAGTGCGTATACAGAGATGGTTGTACACAGGGAGGTGTTACCAGTGATAGCATTCTCTGTGTAAGTTCGTATACAGAGATGGCTGTACACAGGGAGGTGTTATCAGTGAGTGATGGCGTTCTCTGTGTAAGTGTGTATACAGAGATGGCTGTACACGGAGAGGTGTTACCAGTGATTGATAGCATTCTCTGTGTAAGTGCGTATACAGAGATGGCTGTACACAGGGAGGTGTTATCAGTGATTGATTGCATTCTCTGTGTAAGTGTGTATACAGAGATGGCTGTACACGGGGAGGTGTTACCAGTGATTGATAGCATTCTCTGTGTAAGTGCGTATACAGAGATGGCTGTACACGGGGAGGTGTTATCAGTGATTGATTGCATTCTCTGTGTAAGTGTGTATACAGAGATGGTTGTACACGGAGAGGTGTTACACAGAGAATGCTATCAATCACTGGTAACACCTCCCCGTGTACAGCCATCTCTGTATACGCACTTACACAGAGAATGCTATCAATCACTGGTAAGTGCGTATACAGAGATGGCTGTACACGGGGAGGTGTTATCAGTGATTGATAGCATTCTCTGTGTAAGTGTGTATACATAGATAGCTGTACACGGGGAGGTGTTATCAGTGATTGATAGCATTCTCTGTGTAAGTGTGTATACATAGATAGCTGTACACGGGGAGGTGTTATCAGTGATTGATAGCATTCTCTGTGTAAGTGTGTATACAGAGATGGCTGTACACGGGGAGGTGTTATCAGTGAGTGATGGCGTTCTCTGTGTAAGTGTGTATACAGAGATAGCTGTACACGGGGAGGTGTTATCAGTGATTGATAGCGTTCTCTGTGTAAGTGTGTATACAGAGATGGCTGTACACGGGGAGGTGTTATCAGTGAGTGATGGCGTTCTCTGTGTAAGTGTGTATACAGAGATGGCTGTACACGGGGAGGTGTTACCAGTGATTGGTAGTATTCTCTGTGTAAGTCAGTGACTGCTCCTCCTGCTCTGTAACATGCTTCCTGCAGATTGCACTGAATCTTGTGATGGCAGGTCCCCTTTAAAGTGTCCACCCAGATACCTGAATGGAGGCTATGTGGAGAATAGTTGCCCATTCTTTGGCGAGACAGTTTGGGTTGAGCATGGTCACTGCATGTGTCTTTTATACTCCTTCAGTTTTGTCTTTTTCCTGTGCCCTCTGCTCCCCCCGCTATATATGGTTGGAAAACGGCCAGTGCCCCGGCATCGTAATTCCCAGTAATCAGCACAACAATTATCTCACATCTCCACTATGCCAGCACAAAGCCGAGCTGCAGCTTTGCCCAGCGTACCCTTGTTGCCTGGTGATGTAGACGAGTCTTTGTTATCAGCTCCAGCCCAATAACCCAGGCCAGCAATGCAGGTTATTGGACTAAAATATGGCCCTCCTCAGGAGAACTGCTCATAGGACCTAGAACCGTACAATCAAGACCATGACCACGGGGGACCATGGTGCAATTTGTATCTGATGTGAGCCAAATTCACAAGACACTGTCAGCCATGAGGAAAACCAGGAAAAATAGCAGACTCTTCCTAAATACATTGTACGGGCTCACACCACTGTTAGCACCCTATGTACTATGTGCACAAGCAGCCACCTTAGCTGGTATTAGGCCGGCATGTTCATATTTCCCGTTTATGCACCTGGACTGGAGTAATTGAACGTAAAGGATCACACTCTGAGTATTAATCTGACTTGTCGATTAATGACATTTCTGGTATATTGAGGAAATCTCATCATAATCGAATGATTAATTCACTAGAGATCAGCGGTGACATCACTGAGAATGCAGCCTATCCATTCACTAGAGATCAGCGGTGACATCACTGAGAATGCAGCCTATCCATTCACTAGAGATCAGCCGTGACATCACTGAGAATGCAGCCTATCCATTCACTAGAGAGGAGCAGTGACATCGCTGAGAATGCAGCCTATCCATTCACTAGAGATCAGCGGTGACATCACTGAGAATGCAGCCTATCCATTCACTAGAGATCAGCCGTGACATCACTGAGAATGCAGCCTATCCATTCACTAGAGAGGAGCAGTGACATCGCTGAGAATGCAGCCTATCCATTCACTAGAGATCTGCGGGGACATCACTGAGAATGCAGCCTATCCATTCACTAGAGATCAGCGGTGACATCACTGAGAATGCAGCCTATCCATTCACTAGAGAGCAGCGGTGACATCACTGAGAATGCAGCCTATCCATTCACTAGAGATCTGCGGGGACATCACTGAGAATGCAGCCTATCCATTCACTAGAGATCAGCAGGGACATCACTGAGAATGCCGCCTATCCATTCACTAGAGATCAGCGGTGACATCACTGAGAATGCAGCCTATCCATTCACTAGAGATCAGCGGTGACATCACTGAGAATGCCGCCTATCCATTCACTAGAGATCAGCGGGGACATCACTGAGAATGCAGCCTATCCATTCACTAGAGATCAGCGGTGACATCACTGAGAATGCAGCCTATCCATCACTAGCACTCTCTACTATAAGGTCATGCTTGGAGTTGCAGCCGCTATGTTAATGGCCGAGCAGTTATAGCCTCTACACTTTTCACTACAGCTGGACCTGTGTGCGCCATCTTCTACCTGCACATGTGGATAATTAAGAACTTTAATTTTAGGAAGCAAAAAAAATAAAATAAAAAATTGGGGTTTGGTGCTGTGAGCGGGCACAGATGGAGAGGTTTCTGCACAGACTCGAAATTTTGCATTTGTGCAGGAACCCACTGAATTTCCCAGCGTTCATTATCAGAAGCAAGTCCCGAAAATCTCTGCTCTCCAGGACCGAGCTCCAAAATCATTACGTAACCCGGTCATTAACAGAAGTAAAGCACAGAGGACACAGAGCAGTAGCAGGACTGATGCACGTCAGCTCTGCTACATCTTTATCCGTTTTATTGCACAGTACAGATAATGTAGTAGGTATTAGCTGCAGTCCTATGTAACACCCCAGCTCTCACGCACGTTTCTGTGCGGAACCCACACAAGTAATGACTGTGTTGTGGATGGGGGTCTGCAGCATGTTTATTATTCTGCACAGATTTTTGCAGCGTTTTGGTGTCCGTCTGACGAAACTTAGCCAAACGGATCCGTCCTGACGCACAATGTAAGTCAATGGGGACGGATCCGTTTTCACTGACACAATCTGGCACAATAGAAAACTGATCCGTCCCGCATTAATGTTCAATGGTGTTCAAGACGGATCCGTCTTGGCTATGTTAAAGATAATACCACCGGATCCGTTCTGAACGGATGCAGACGTTTGTATTATCTGAACGGATCCGTCTGTGCAGGTCTATTGCGGATCCGCACCAAACCCGGGTGTGAAAGTAGCCTTAAAAATTAAAAAACATTTAAAATACCCCCCTCGTCTGCATTAGTCTGGATTTAGGTAAAAATCCAATGACCGTCTGCGTACTGTAACATGTGGCATCGCGCCGCTGATCTTTTTAGCTCGCAGATAATTTTCTTGAATAGATACACTTGTAACAAACCCTCAGCTGTGAGTGATTTAAGACTCTGTTTCCATTCGTCCCCATTTTCAACATCTCTGCTTGCTGTTGGTAAAAAGACACCTTCTTGTTTGTACCCAAAATCTTTTGAAAGTTGCGGAACTTTTTATGAAATAAGGGTTAATTATATTGATTTGTGTGATATCATTGACTTATAGAATGTGCTTTTTTTTATTGATTGCTGCAACATAAACATTTGTAAACGTAACTGTGAGTGACGGCCTGAAGGGGGCAGTGTGTGTGTCTGTGTCACTATAAAGCCTCCCGAGACCAAGGATCTGGACTGAACCGTCCCTCTGCTCCGTCTCTGCTCCTTCCTAGTGAAGTAGTAGGATGTGGAGAACTGTGGGGTCCCTGTGCCTCTCCTGGGCACCCTCGCTGCTCCTTTGCCTCATCCTTGGCATCCTGGTTGCTTTCCTTACCTACTGTGCCTATGTCCAGTACATACACCTGAAGTATGACCACATCCCTGGACCCCCACGAGACAGGTCAGTAGCATCACTGTAATGCCTGCTGCTGCCCATAGACTAGTGATTTTTAGAAGATTTTTATTTTATTTTGCTGCCGACTAACGTCTCCTTTTTGTGACATGAGCGTGACGGACGCCAGGAGAAAGCAGACAGATGCGAACTAACGAGAGAACAGCTCCTGAGACTTCAGCATCCACTGCTGCCCACCTGGTTGCAAAATACGGGCTCATTCACATTTGCATACGCAAGAACAGGTCCAATATGGATTTTTTTATTTTTTATTTTTTCCCCAGTTTCTTTAGTTTTCGTCGTCTTTTTTTTTTTTTTAACCAAATTAGGGCTCGTTCACACGAACGTGTGCTGCCCGTTGCCGTATTGCGGACCACATTTGCGGATCCTCAATACACGGGCATCACGGATGCGGACCCATTCACTTCAAAGGGTCCGCAAATCCGGAGTTGCGGAACGGAACACTACGGAGGGCTTCCTGGGGGTTCCGTTCCGTGCCTCCGCACCGCAAAAAGATGCAGCATGTTCTATCTATTTGCAGAACGGAGGGATCGCGGACCCATTCAAGTGAATGGGTCCACGATCCCCATGCGGCTACCCCACGGATGGTGCCCGTGCATTGCGGACCGCAATTTGCTGTCCACAGCACGGGCACGGGCTGCATTTTTATTTATTTTTTTGGGTTAAGGGATTAAATGTTTGTTTTGGAGCATGCTGCGCCTTGACCAAAAGAAAACAACATTTGCATAAAAAATGTGCCTATTCACAAAAATGGAGATTTGAATGAAATCATTGAACCCTATTGGCAATATTTTCTTGCATGATGAACGCAGAATTCAGACGGAGGTGTAATGTGCCGGTGTGAATGAGTCCCCAGGCAAAGAGCGATCTATGTTTTTGGTGAGAATTTCTCCCGGCGCAGGACCTGCGATAGACACAGGTTGAGTGGAGCAGCGCCCGCCCGTAGTGGTGGGCACGGTTCAGAAGGAGGTAGAGTGTGTGTGGTTTATTTCATTTTTTTTTATTTATTTATTTTATTTTTTTGAGACTAAAAGAGGTTCTAGACACACACACATTTAATAATAAAAGTATCACAGGGTTAAAATGGAGACAGGATCTTTTAACCAAAAAGTTGTTCACAGAGGTTGAAACTACGATGAGCGCCAGGATTGTCTTTCGTGTGGATAGCTGGAAAATAACGGGTATTATCAGAAAGAGCTGTAAAGAAAAGGAAGACAAAATATCTAGGGAAAAGGTGCGCGTGTATGTAACTAGGAGAGCGGGGACATTAGGGAATATTATTTCCCCGAGCTTGTTCAGGGATATAAAGGACCTGGTTACATAATACCGGATGAAATATATTACATTTCTTTATTATAGCATGCGATTCTTGCATTGTTCAGTATGTAGGCAGTACTATGAATAGGGGAACCCCTGCCTAATATTGCAAATCTGGGTACACATAACATATCTTCATTACTGAACATGCTGGGAGTTTGGCTGCCATGCAGAAAAGGAGAATAAGCCCCTATGAGGTGGTAATTGGGAACACAAGCTATGGGCTAGAGAGGTCTTTTGTACCCTAAATCTAGAGACAAGGTTCCCCCGGGGGTGTGAATATGAGAAGAGACCTCTTGTACTTCTGTAAATATGATTGTGTCATTTGTGTATTGTGTAGAGATCCACTTTTTGTATTATTATTATTATTATTATTATTATTATTATTATAATGCATCTTATGCCCTGTGTATGTGAACTGTCACTAACCCTGGGTTCAGACCTGAGCGTTTCTGAGACATGCGTAAAACGTATTTGACGCGCGTTTGTGTGATTGACTGCAGTGTTGTCCAATGAGTCTATGGGCCAAAACGCGCGACAAACGCAGCAAAAAAAGCTCAAGAACTTGTTTATGCGTCGGGCGTTTTACAACCGGGGCAGTGCTGCGGACCACAAATACATGGGCACTGACTGTAGGTCCGCCTTATGCGCACGCAGACCCATTCATTTGAATGGGGGCCGTGATCTGTATCCGACGGTCTGCACCGCAAAACAGAAGTGCTTGCACTACTTTTTTGCAGTGCGGAGGTACGGACACAAACCACACGGGAGCACTCCGTAGCGTTTGCGCTGGGTTCCGTGCCTCCGTTCCACACGGACCTTCCAGTTTGCGGACCCGTTCAAGTGAATGGACCCGCATCCGGATAGGTTAGGTCATCAATATCAGATCAGCGGGGGTCTGATTCCCGGCACCCCCACCAACCAGCTATATGAGGAGAGGGCAACGATTTGCTGCGGCGCAGAGAAGGCAGCGCACGTAGAGGTGATCGGCAGGGCTACGGACCGCCGCTGAACGGATATTGATGACCTTTTCTGAGGATAAGTTATCAATAGTAAAAAGGTGGACAATCTCTTCAAGGTCTCATGCACACGGTCAGCAAATCGCGGATACCAGCCACATTTTCCCTTCCACAGGTCCTGAAGTATTTTTTCTGCAAAACAGACAAGAATAGGACAAGTTCTTGGAACAGACATACGGGTGTGGACAGAACACAATATGCTGTCTGCATTTTTCCGGCCCGAATCTGATCCGCAAAAAAAAAGCAGACTGAAGCTGCAGTCATGTGCATGAGGCCTAAGAACAAGCAGTACTCTGTTCGAAACGCGGAAGCGTCTTTTTAAAGTCATTTTGGAGATGTTTTTAATGAAGATGAATAAAGAATATTGTCATTTAGGGTCCATTCACACGTCCGCAAAACACAGACACCAGCCATGTGCGTTCCACATTTTGCGGAATGCACATGGCCGACACTATAATGGAGATGCCTTTTCTTGTCCGTGTCTGCGGACAAGAATAGGACATGTTCTATTTTTTTGCGGGGCTGCGAAACGGAAGTGCGACTGTGGAAAGCCCTCTGTGTGCTGTCCGCATCTTTTGCGGCCCTATTGAAAATGAATGGGTCTGCACCCGTTCCGCAAAATTGCAGACCCATTTTGCGGACGTGTGAATGGACCCTTAAGGAGTGCTGGAGAACTTTTTACTTTGGATTTTCACGCAAGTGCCTGTTTACGATTTGGGATTTCTCCTCCTTGAAGTCTCGGTCTGTAATTTAATCCATGGTTCCAGGTGGTGAGCTAATCCATATACCTTTTTTGTTTTTTTGTTTTTGTTTTTTGTTTTTGGTTTAAGCGAGATCGCTTCACACCATCTATTGTAGAGAAGTATAAAGAGGTCGCCCTCACCCCCCCTACGCAGCTCTGTAAGTGGTTGCAACCAGTCCTGCTCTAGGACAGGCTGATTGTGGACAGTTTAACCCTTGCGTGTGCATGTAAGGAGTATGGAACAGACTGTGATGGGCTATAACACTGATCGTAGTCTTTTAACCTGTCATGTGCAGCAGTCAATAGAGCTTGCAGCATCTGTGGGGTTAGGAAGCGGGAGCCCCAAAATGGGAGGCTCCAGTTGGTTGTTTTGAGAAAGTTCTCAGGGCTGTCACGGCGAACGACACTGTGTCAGAATACCATAGACCGCAATAGTATTCTAATGACGACTATGGGACAAGCGATCAGAGGATCACATGTTCAAGTCTACCAAGGGAACTAAATACAGTAAAAAAAAAATTTTTTTTGTTTGTTTTTTACTTTAAAAAAATCATTCAAATCCCCCCCTTTCCCAACTTTACATATAAAAATAAATATCCCACTTCCAAAATTTCTGACCTATTTAAATATAAAAATATCTTTCCTGCGCTGTGTACGCCGTAACGGGAAAAAAAAATACTCAATTCACCATTTTTGGTCACATTGTCCCACCCAAAAAAAAAGTTGAATCAAAGTGATCAAAAAGTCTTATGTACCCCAAAATGATACCATTAAAAACTACACTTTGTCCTGAAAGCCTTATACAGCTTTGTAGACAGAAATCTAAAAATGTTATAGCTGTCCGTATCCATATATCCGTTCCGGGTCCTATTCTTGCCCGTAGTATGGACAAGGATAGGGCTATTCTATTATGGGCCAGACGTTTTGTTCCGCAAAATGCGCAGCGCACTCATCCGGTATCCTTGTTTTCAGGATCCGCAATTTGCTGGCCGCAATAACGGCTACGGCTGTGTGCATGAGCCCTAAGAGAGATGATCCACAGCCATGGATGCCCGGTGGAGGGTACAGAGGGGTTTGGAGGGGGGGGGGGGGGGTCTGGCAGCGGTTTACTCCCCTCTTTCTAGTGATGACACTTGGGGGTCAGAAGTAATAGCCAAAGGCTGAACCAGCTCCCTCGTGTATGGTCAGCGTTACAATTGTATCTAGTCTAGAGCAGCACAGATCTCTCTCCTGATACATTGTTACCTTTACCTGTACTCATACATTGTAGCACGCTGGAATGTTTATCTCACAGAGATTGGACACAGTCACGTCAGGAAGTGATAGATGCTGTAGAAAGGATATGGTGGGGGCTAATTTTCATCTACATTGGCGTCTAGTCTTATGTAATTAAAGTTTGACCCCTTCCCACAATTTTGACATAACTTTACGTCAAGGTGAGGACTAACGTCTCACACTCCAATGTACAGTTACATTATGGGGATGGAGCAGGTACAGCAGTGGTGCCCATGTCGTTGGCAGTAGGAGCTAACTCCATTCCTGGCTGTTTATGCCCTTAGATGCTGCAGTCTACATCGACTATTGCATCAAAGCAGTTAGAGTGAGGGGGTTTCTTCTGTCACTCCATCAATTCCCCCATGACATGACTGTACAGTGCCAATGGTTATGTCGGGGGTCTAACAATGGCCTCCTGGTCTGCCAAGTATCGAAGCCCATAAGACCCTGCCGGAGGTCTAATAGCAGTATAGTGGGGCGCCAGTTACATGTGACCGGTGTTAAAAGGATAGCAGTAGAGAAATATATGTATATAATATAATATACAGGTTATCTACAACCGCTCAATTGGCGGGTCTATTGATGTTATGTCAAAGCAATATAGAAAGGTATGCTATAATAATAGTGAAATAATATTAAAATAAGAAATAAGTTGAGTCAAGGGACTTACTTCACCAGGGAGGAGGATGAACAGGATAAACTTAAGACACCTGTCCTCCTTACCTCCCTCGCCGAGGTCGCCTGTAAGATGGATACACACCCCGTCCTCGTGATGGAAGAAAATTCGAGGGCTTCAACCAAGGATGCTTATTTTATTTCAAAAAAGCTCGACGCGTTTCGGGGATTACAACTAAGTCCCCTTTATCAAGAACACAAATAAAAGCATAGGTCTAATAGGCTACCTGTCAGTAGTATATTGACTGGCATAGGTAATGTACTGAATAATAAAAATAATACAAAAAAAAAACATTTTATATCAATAAGAGTCAACAGAAAAAAAAAAAAACTCCAAATTTGGTATTGCTGCAGCCCATAAATTTATCATGTCTTTAACTCATAAAAACATGCAGGGGCATAACTAGAAATGACTGGGCCCCATAGTATCTCTATAGTTTTGATCCGATCCTGGTTGTGCCTTTCTGGTTCTGACGATGTCTCTCGGTGCAGATGCTGCACAGGGATGTCTCTCGGTGCAGATGCTGCACAGGGATGTCTCTCGGTGCAGATGCTGCCCAGGGATGTCTCTCGGTGCAGATGCTGCCCAGGGATGTCTCTCGGTGCAGATGCTGCCCAGGGATGTCTCTCGGTGCAGATGCTGCACAGGGATGTCTCTCGGTGCAGATGCTGCACAGGGATGTCTCTCGGTGCAGATGCTGCACAGGGATGTCTCTCGGTGCAGATGCTGCCCAGGGATGTCTCTCGGTGCAGATGCTGCCCAGGGATGTCTCTCGGTGCAGATGCTGCCCAGGGATGTCTCTCGGTGCAGATGCTGCCCAGGGATGTCTCTCGGTGCAGATGCTGCCCAGGGATGTCTCTCGGTGCAGATGCTGCCCAGGGATGTCTCTCGGTGCAGATGCTGCACAGGGATGTCTCTCGGTGCAGATGCTGCACAGGGATGTCTCTCGGTGCAGATGCTGCACAGGGATGTCTCTCGGTGCAGATGCTGCACAGGGATGTCTCTCGGTGCAGATGCTGCACAGGGATGTCTCTCGGTGCAGATGCTGCCCAGGGATGTCTCTCGGTGCAGATGCTGCCCAGGGATGGGATGTCTCTCGGTGCAGATGCTGCACAGGGATGTCTCTCGGTGCAGATGCTGCACAGGGATGTCTCTCGGTGCAGATGCTGCACAGGGATGTCTCTCGGTGCAGATGCTGCACAGGGATGTCTCTCGGTGCAGATGCTGCACAGGGATGTCTCTCGGTGCAGATGCTGCCCAGGGATGTCTCTCGGTGCAGATGCTGCCCAGGGATGGGATGTCTCTCGGTGCAGATGCTGCCCAGGGATGTCTCTCGGTGCAGATGCTGCCCAGGGATGTCTCTCGGTGCAGATGCTGCCCAGGGATGTCTCTCGGTGCAGATGCTGCCCAGGGATGTCTCTCGGTGCAGATGCTGCCCAGGGATGTCTCTCGGTGCAGATAGATGTTACCTGCCTGGCTGAAGACTCCTTACTGCGGGGCCAGGGCCTTCTGTGACTGGGGCTGTAGCTCATGATGGGGGCCTCAGTGAAGGAGTGAGGGGGCCTGAGTGGACCCTACCTGTCTCCTGCAGCTATTAAAGGGGTTGTCCTGCCATTTATATCAGGCCTCTTGCACACGACCGTATACCCTCCGAGACATACGGTCTGTGAGCGGGCGATATGTCCCGCAGCGGAATTGATCGTGCGCACGGGAGTACAGCGCATCATAGATTACAATGATGCTGTGCACTTCGGGCCGCCCGCGGGGCTATTGTCCCGCACTCATATGATCAAGTGAATGGAGTGAGTACTTATATTACACTATGAGACTAAGTGCAGTGTTACGTACAGGAAGCGGTGGTCGCATGGAGCGCCGCCTCCTCTTCAAAAAGCTAATTGGCAGAGGTGCCAGGTTTCAGATCCCCAGCGATCAGATATTGATGACCTATTCTGACAATCGGCCGGACAACCCTCCAAAGCTCCCTAGACTCTTCTCTCCAGCCCTCAGCTAGACAGAGGTGTCAGACTGTAGTACTGCGGACCCCTGCTGCTGTCGATGGCAGGCCCTGTATAATTATCATGTACTGGCTGGCTGACGTCCCAGCCTGGGACCATACTGGTGCAGGACCTAGCTGCTATGGTGGTAGTTACGCCCCTGAAAACACTGTTCCTATTTCCCAGATTCTAGAATTTCTTCAGAGAAGGTTAGAATTGGGTTTAGCTGGTTAACACCTTTAAAAGTATTCTTTAAACAGAGTTTTGCCTCCAATCCCTGGGTAATGAGATTTTTTTTTTTTAAATGGGTATTCTGGTTGGTAAAGGTTGTCCCATATCCACAGGATAGGGGATGACTATTGGATTAGCGGGGGTCTCCATGCAGCTCCCCTGAAATGACCGGAGCAGCTGGTCCCACATGCACGCAGCTCCTCCATTAATTTCTATGACCGTTTCAGAGATAGGTGAGCGCTGCACTTGGTGATCTCTGGAACTCCCATAGAAATAAATGGAGCGGCCGCACACATGTTCAACCGGCCGCTCCGGTCATTTCAGGGGAACGGTGGTGGGTATGGGGCCTTCATTCTCATGATCACTGGGGGGTCCAAGTGGTAGGACCCCACCAATCTAATAGTTATTCCCTATCCAAGAACATGCCAAAATACAAAGCAGGGGGCTTGATTCTGGGCTCCTCATGTCCAGACACCCAATCCATTGTCTCTGACCCATCTGGCTGTAGGTGATCCTGACCAGATTGGAATTCTTCCTCACACTTTTTGCCATAAACTCCAAGTAGCCATATTATTATTTTTATTGGCGTCAAATGGCTTGTCTAGATGGGCTGGTCATAGTGATACTGTACTATGGCTTCTTTAGCAGCTTCAAAAGTGGCTTGTTCTTCATTTCCCCAGTAAAAGGCCTTTACTTCTTTACCGCATCATGTATGGGCCTTAGAATCAGTCCAAGATATGGAATAGAATCTCCTCAATATCTCATAAGTCCTTCAAAGGATTAAGCATCTTTCTTGCTTGTAGGTGTCTTGAAATTCTAGATTGTCTCAATGGCTTTCTGTGGCACTTTTTTAACTGGGGGACCACCCACATCATACCAAATACTTTGACCTCAGGGGATGGGCCTTGTATTTTGTTCTGGTTCGGCGCCCATCCTCGCCTTTGCATATGGTCAGCAAAGGAAGGGCCTTCATCACTTTTTCTTTTGTCCTATGATGGACATTCTTGAGCAATGGGGGATACTGAAGAAAGTGTTCACAAAGTCATTTCTCAAAGGCACATTGTATCTTCAACCATAGTCACTATGTCAGGTACTGCAGCAGACAACGGTGCCGCCATTTTGTTTCAGCCACGGTTATTCTCCACGACCTGTCAGCCTTGAGAATGGTCCACACTGGACTATTGAAAGGACTCACCACGGGTGGAACAATTCCCACCGGTAGTAATTCCTCAGTAGTCTCAGTGATTTCTGTGTCCCAGTATATCAATTGCCTAACTTCAGTGATGTTGTCTTCGCCATTATTTGAGCCCCACCATACCCAGTCACTGATGTGTTCAGTGGGTTGCCATGCAAGTGACACTTCAGCTCCAATGTCCACTATGGCTAAAAGTTGCTGAGGTTGTGGGGGGGGGGGGGGGCTCAGCTCGCAAATAAGAACCAGGATCCTACTCTAGCGGCTTGGATCGGCAGAATTGACTATCCGGTCTGTTTTAACCCCTGAGATGCCGCTGTCAATAGCAACCATGGTATTGAAATGGTTTAGAAGGAGGGGACCCCCTCTGTCTACCATCGACACTCTACGAATGAGATCATGGGGTGCTGACGTCTTCACTGCCATGTATGCCGGTCAGGCTACGCCTCTCTGCCTGACCGTATAGTACACTGCATACGGGTGCAGGTCAACGTGCAGAAGATCCGTGGATTTCTGTACATTTGTACATCCAAACCCTATCTAGCCTTCACTAGAAAAGGGTAAAATCTGCAGCTGAAACCACAAACATAATTGGCATGCTGCAGATTTCTAAATCCGCGCAGCAGGTCAGTTTCTGCATGGAAAATATCTGCAAAGTGTACATGAGATTTGTTTAAAGGGGCTATCGAAACCCCTATAATGACCCCCCAATGCCTTGGCCCCTGATATACATTATACTTACCTGCTCCCAGCGCCAGCTTCGCTCCAGATCCCTGGATCAAAACATCCGGCGACAGGGGGAGCAGCCTCACGAAACGACGGTGACCAGCCTCCCTAACGTCAGGGGGAGCAGACTCGCGAAATGATGGTGACCAGCCTCCCTAACGTCAGGGGGAGCAGCCTCACGAAATGACGGTGAGCAGCCTCCCTAACGTCAGGGGGAGCAGCCTCACGAAATGACTGTGACCAGCCTCCCTAACGTCAGGGGGAGGAGACTCACGAAATGACGGTGACCAGCCTCCCTAACGTCGGGGGGAGCAGACTCACGAAATGACGGTGACCAGCCTCCCTAACGTCAGGGGGACCAGCCTCACGAAACAACGGTGACCAGCCTCGCTAACATCATCCACGAAGCTAGGGAGGCTGGTCAGCATCGCGGCCTGCTATTGGCTGCTACCCCCTTTGCCGGATGTTTTGAACTGTGCGACGTGGAGATGCAGCAGCGGCCATGCAGGGGTCCGGAGCAATGCAGGTGCTGGAGAACAGGTAAGTATAATGTATACGAGGGGCCCCGGGCATTGGGGGGGTCGATATAAGGGTTGGATAACCCCTTTAATCTCATACCCTTTGCTAGTACTGTACCGTGCTGTGTTTTTTCTGCACGTATTCCGCTGTGTCTATACAGCTGGCACAAGTTTGAACTTTTTGTAATGTTTTTTCCTTTTTGCATTCACCATACGTAGAGCTAAAACACAACACTTTTTCTCCTGCTGATCAGCTTCATCTGTAATAGATTCTAACATGTCTCCAGTGATAACATTCGTTTCTCTCGATGCACTGATCTCTTGCATTTGTTTTGCAAATGCTTCATTGAATCATCAAAGCTTGGGAGCACAGTGAGAAAAAGCCGCCCCAAAACTTTCCCGCTGCGATAAGCTGCGAACTTCCTTGTGATTCCAGTCCTAAACCAACCACAGCTGCCTCTTAAAGCGTCAGGAGGGACACCTTCCTCTCACTCGGGCCATGCTTTTGGTGCAGCCCACCGACTAAGCAACTCGGCCACAGGGGTTTAATGACCCAGTGGTCATGGGCCACCCGGGGATGCAGCTATACACTTTGTCTACTTCGGACTCTTTGCCTCAACCAAGCCGTCTGCTTCTAATTAAACTGGTGATCACCATTGTGCACGTTGACACAGCAATAACTTAAAACAATAGGAAAATAATCTATATACTGGATTATGTGACACAAAGGCTTTCACAATGGCAATCCAAATTTCTGAATTATTGAATTGCAGAATACAGGAGAATCCCATCCTCGCAGCCAATATATCAAGAAGTGCAAACCTATTGGGCTCGCCCCCCTGAAGGTTCTTTCAGTATACTAAGCGATTTAAATAATCTAAAACAACCATAATGATAAATAACTTCTTCAGGACCCAGCTATTTTAAGTTTTTGCGGTTTTTCGCTCCCTGCCTTCCCAGAGCATAAATGGTGTTTTTTTTATTTTTCTGTTCATATAGACATACGAGGGCTTGTTTTTTTGCGGGACAGTTGATGTCAGTTTGCATATTTAAAGGGGTTCCCCAGGCATTAGAGAAAATACAAGCATTCCTCGAACCTGTTAAAGAAAGATGGTTACACATTACACATTTATACAATTTTCTCCCTGACCTGTCTGTGGTGTTCCTTGGCTTTCATGATGCTGTTTGATCATTAATGTTCTCTAACAAACCTCTGAGGCCTTCACAGAATAGCTATAGTTATACTGAGAGTACATTACACACAGGTAGACTCTATTTACTAATTAGGTGACTTCTGAAGACAATTGTTCACACTGGATTTTATTTTGGGGTATCGGAGTACATAGGGATGAATACAAATGCACGCCACACTTTTTTATTTATTAAAAATTTTGAAAACCTGTCACCACCAGATCTTTGAGAAGTTCTGATAGATGTTCTTCAGTACCTCCTGCATGATCTTCTTCTTTTGTTTTGCTTTCGTTTTGACATCTCTCCTCCCTCTCCCAGCTGTCATCTATTAGCAGTGATTGCCTCCCTATATACAGTACAGACCAAAAGTTTGGACACACCTTCTCATTCAAAGAGTTTTCTTTATTTTCATGACTATGAACATTGTAGATTCACACTGAAGGCATCAAAACTATGAATTAACACATGTGGAATTATATACATAACAAAGTGTGAAACAACTGAAAATATGTCATATTCTAGGTTCTTCAAAGTAGCCACCTTTTGCTTTGATTACTGCTTTGCACACTCTTGGCATTCTCTTCATGAGCTTCAAGAGGTAGTCACCTGAAATGGTTTTCACTTCACAGGTGTGCCCTGTCAGGTTTAATAAGTGGGATTTCTTGCCTTATAAATGGGGTTGGGACCATCAGTTGTGTTGTGGAGAAGTCAGGTGGATACACAGCTGATAGTCCTACTGAATAGACTGTTACAATTTGTATTATGGCAAGAAAAAAGCAGCTAAGGCTACTTTCACACTTGCGTTCGGCGCGGATCCGTCTGGTATCTGCACAGACGGATCCGCACCTATAATGCAAACGCTTAGATCCGTTCAGAACGGATCCGTTTGCATTACCATTAACAAAAAAAATTTTTATATATTTTTTTTTTGTTCATGATAGTGCAAACGGATCGGTTTTGACTTTACATTGAAAGTCAATGGGGGACGGATCCGTTTGAAAATTGAGCCATACTGTGTCAACTTCAAACGGATCCGTCCCCATTGACTTACATTGTAAGTCTGGACGGATCCGTTTGCCTCCGCACGGCCAGGCGGACACCCGAACGCTGCAAGCAGCGTTCAGGTGTCCGCCTGCTGAGCGGAGCGGAGTACAAACGGTGCCAGACTAATGCATTCTGAGCGGATCCGCATCCACTCAGAATACATTAGGGCTGGACGGATCCGTTCGGGGCCGCTTGTGAAGCCTTTAAACGGAACTCACAAGCGGAGCCCCGAACGCTAGTGTGAAAGTAGCCTAAGTAAAGAAAAACGAGTGGCCATCATTACTTTAAGAAATTAAGGTCAGTCCGAACAATTGGGAAAACTTTGAAAGTGTCCCCAAGTGCAGTCACAAAAACCATCAAGCGCTACAAAGAAACTGGCTCACATGCGGACCGCCCCAGGAAAGGAAGACCAAGAGTCACCTCTGCTGCGGAGGATAAGTCCATTCGAGTCACCAGCCTCAGAAATCGCAGGTTAACAGCAGCTCAGATTAGAGACCAGGTCAATGCCACACAGAGTTCTAGCAGCAGACACATCTCTAGAACAACTGTTAAGAGGAGACGGTGTGACTCAGGCCTTCATGGTAGAATATCTGCTAGGAAACCACTGCTAAGGACAGGCAACAAGCAGAAGAGACTTGTTTGGGCTAAAGAACACAAGGAATGGACATTACACCAGTGGAAATCTGTGCTTTGGTCTGATGAGTCCAAATTTGAGATCTTTGGTTCCAACCACCGTGTCTTTGTGCGACGCAGAAAAGGTGAACGGATGGACTCTACATGTCTGGTTCCCACCGTGAAGCATGGAGGAGGAGGTGTGATGGTGGGGGGGCTTTGCTGGTGACACTGTTGGGGATTTATTCAAAATTGAAGGCATACTGAACCAGCATGGCTACCACAGCATCTTGCCGCGGCATGCTATTCCATCCGGTTTGCGTTTAGTTGGACCATCATTTATTTTTTCAACAGGACAATGACCCCAAACACACCTCCAGGCTGTGTAAGGGCTATTTGACCATGAAGGAGAGTGGTGGGGTGCTGCGCCAGATGACCTGGCCGCCACAGTCACCGGACCTGAACCCAATAGAGATGGTTTGGGGTGAGCTGGACCGCAGAGTGAAGGCAAAAGGGCCAACAAGTGCTAAGCATCTCTGGGAACTCCTTCAAGACTGTTGGAAGACCATTTCAGGTGACTACCTCTTGAAGCTCATCAAGAGAATGCCAAGAGTGTGCAAAGCAGTAATCAAAGCAAAAGGTGGCTACTTTGAAGAACCTAGAATATGACATATTTTCTGTTTCACACTTTTTTGCTATGTATATAATTCCACATGTGTTAATTCGTAGTTTTGATGCCTTCAGTGTGAATCTACAATTTTCATAGTCATGAAAATAAAGAAAACTCTTTGAATGAGAAGGTGTGTCCAAACTTTTGGTCTGTACTGTGTGTGTGTGTGTATGTATATGTGTGTGTGTATGTATATATATATATATACACACAAATGCAATGAATGGCAGCACCAACCTTTTGATTTTAAAATTGGGTGCAAGCTCCAATAGGAAAAGCGTCCCAGGATAAAAAAATAAAAAAAATAGAGCAGCACTATTTTTTATTTATATATATATATATAGATCTATATATTTAGTATTATAAAAAATTATATATATATATACTGATCTAGATATTTAGTATTAAGATGATATAAAATTGTAAAAAAAATTGCCCATGCCAACCAAAACCGTTGCCATAGTCCCCTTATTCAGGAGAAACTATTCATATTAAATACAAAATAGGGAACTTGCTTTAATACATTTTGATGTCACTTTGTATATTTAAAGGGGTTCTACGGGCGTTAGAAAAATGCAGGCATTGCACAGACCTGTTAAAGATGGCTTTGTTAATACATGGATGTGTGCATTTCTCTGTTCAGCTGCATACTAGACTTGTTGACGTGAGCAAGGAAGTTGTCCAAAATAAGATGGGCCGATTTGCTGGTGCTAGACACAAGACGGTTTTCTATTTCTGGGGTGCCATTATTTCATGACTACAGGGCCCTGATTTTTATTTTTTTTCCAAACGATGGGCTACTCAATTAGGGGGTGAACAAGCCAAACATAAACTTCTGATGTGCCGGCGTGTAATTTGTAGGCACGGAGGGATACACATTTTTTGGATAATGCATGAAGCCATCTGTCCATTTAATCTTCTTAAATCTAAGCCTAAATCGGAACGTTTGACTCATTGCCTCGAGGGCAAAACAGAGGGTGTGGATTTCTGCCATGGTTTATGGGAGGGCACAGCATTGAAGTTGAGTTTTGGTTGGAGGTACGCCAACTGATCTGTGACGTAGGATATTCGGTGCCACCGCTCTAACCAGTTTCAGATATATTCACCTTTTCTGGCTCATGGAATCATAACAACCGGCATAGGAAAAGGTCGTCGTCTTTTATTTTCTCAGTTAAAAATATATAAATAAATAAAATAAAATACTAATAAAAATAAGAGCCTGAGACCGCTCTTACCAGTGACTTGGCTCTTTTATTATTTTGCTATGAATAAATCTTTGGGTACACTGCAGATGAACGTCAAATATCCCATATACATGTATAGCGGCCAAGAGGTGCCTTTTGCAATCTTGGCTACAACCCTCACCTCCAATTATAGGAGGGGGTTGATCAGTTCAAAATGCCTCTTGAACGTCAAAAAATTAGATACCGAAAAATGCAAAAGTCAATGTACAGGTGGTTTCTTTAGAAAATGGAAGGCCTTTATTGGGAAACATCACTCTGCCGCTGAGACTGCTCCTTTAATCTCCCCCTTTCACCCTTACTGAATGGTGCCTGAGGGAAAAATTACAGGGAGCTTTAGGATTGTGCAGTTAGTCTGCGGATTTCCCGGAGGGGGAGCAATACACTATGGGTTATGGAATATGCAATTGGCTCTGTCGCCTAACTGCTCCAGGACCGGGTTAGTGTTGAGCGAAGCGAGCATTAGATGTTACATCCGATGTCAGTGGCCTACATAGAGAAGTAAGGGCCCCATAGCAAGGATCAAACCAGGCCCCCCACACAGGACAGAAGGGTTACTGCCTAAAACCCTTTCAATGACCCTTGGGCCATTTTTTCCACTGCTTCATTTGCTAAAAGTTGTTCCTTTTAGAGCAGGGATGCTATATAATGAAATCGTGGATAGGGATTGTCTTGGTGGCAGAGCCTGTGATTGTTTTTGAGACAGAGATAAAACTGAAGGCCTTACAAGTGCCACAGCGAAACATCCCTGTAGGACGTCGGTCAAGGCCGGTGCCATGTAATGGCTGTGTTCAAGACGGTCCCTTAAGCTCCTACCCCTGCGGTATGTAATACTAGGGTACGGGGGGGATAGTCTGCGTCAGATCCTGGTCCATCAATAAGATGGGCCAGTATTTGTCAAGGTTGGTTTTGATTTCAGGATTGGCCACGTCATAGGTAGATATGATAATTGATTGGTTATCTTCTGGTGGTTTTTTTTGGGGACCAAAAGATCTTTTCTCTCTCATCCTAGTGCATATTGAAGGGTGGTCTTAGGATAACTCCTTCCAGTGAACCTAGACTCAGTGTAGATCTCCTCGGGGTTCATGCAATTCCTTCGATCTCTGAGGTACTGGCCCCTGGGGTTCCCTCTTTTAAGTGTGGGGGGATGGTGGCTATTCCAATGCAATATGGCATTGGTGGAAGACGGTTTCCTAAAGATCGTCGTAACCAGTCTGTCGCCCTGTTTCTTGACCTTAAAATCCAAAAAAAGTGTTACATTCAGAGTGCAACTCGTATGTAAACCTCAGACCGATGATGTTGATGTTCAATGCTTCAACAAAAGTAACAAACTCCTCCTCGCCATTTCACAGTACAAACACGTCATCGATATAACGTGACCAAAATGTTATTTTGTTATTCCACCGCATATCGTGGTCAGGGAAAACAATATTATCCCCCCACCAGCCCAGGAAGAGATTAGCATATGTGGGAGCACAGGGGGCTCCCCATTGCCGTCCCCCTGAGCTTGTGGTTGAATCGCCTGTCCCAAAAGATAATTATCACACTCCTTGAATTCACCCTCACCCACAAACTGATTGTGCCCTCTACAATACGTCCCTCTAGTGCGCAGATATTCGGCCACCGCTGTGAGACCCTTATTGTGTGGAATGCTACCATATAGTGACTCCACATCTATACTCGCCGGAAGACACGAGGGATCAAAACTGAGTCTCAATCTTGTTGAGAAAATCCATCGTGTCTCTGGTGTACGATGGGAGAGATGGGACAAATTGACGTAGGACCTGGTCCAAATAAACACCACAATTTTGTGCAACCGGAGGCGAACATGTGACCTGATATCCCCGGAAGCGACCACTGCGTTCCATCTACCGCAAGTGGTGCGTTCCATTAGTCAAAGTCACATGAAGATGATTGGAACGCACAATGGATACTGCATTGAAGCGCTGTATGCGCTCCACATACCGGAGGTGGGCGGTACTAGCATTCCACTGACGGGAAGCGAGTCCTCTGGTGCGAATTTTGCGCGCCGAGGTGATATATTTAAAGCCAGCCAAACACGAATACCTGCTCCTGCAACATTTTTTGTAGGACAGGCGATACACGTCATGTATCGCAACCTGCATTCTTTCCTATTTCTAAGGTTTTGATTATCTTCTTTGACAAGTTATGCATGGTTCTCCTTTTCTTTTTTCCCTTCCTTATACTTTGCAGGTAGTATCCTTTACTATCCAGTTGGATAACATGTGAGGTCCCTGAGTATGCGCTTGACCGAATGTCTACCATAAGTACTATATATATTTTTTTTCATCTCTTTTTTTTATCCTGTTTTGACCACTCATCTAATCTGTACCAGCCCCCTGAAGAACCCAAATTGGGGGAAACGCGTTGGAGAAATGTGTTTTAGGTCCCACGTGGTAGGGACGGTTAGGGCTCATCAGGCCTAGGCACGAGGACGGTGAAATCCCACCATCGGGGGTTGTCTCCGGGCTGAGGCTACAGTAGGGTCGGTGTAGGGAGAGAATAAGACCCAACTACTTCCCCCGTCTGCCTCTTGGCCATTGTCCCTTACTTCATGTTTTGTTTTGGTATTCAGTGATGTATACTGTACCTAGTTTGATTAATTGGGCACTTGGTTTGCCCCCTGGATGACCTTTATCTGTAGGTCCGTATTTTAGGAATTGAGTTAATTAAAATCTAATGTTTTTAGCGTTCATTTCAGTGGGTAAAAAAATAAATAAACGACGTTACTCCGTGTGCATTCCGTTTCCGTGTGTCCGTTCCGCCAAAAAAATAAGACCTGTTCTATTATTGTCAAGGATAGGACTGTTCTATTATGGACATGGACGTCATCTTTATTTTTTGTGGATCCGTGTTTTGCGGAACTTAAAATACATAGTCATGTGCATGAGCCCTAATACTGTATGGAGATCTGTCTCTGTACAGTGTTAGAATGTATGGGCTTCAATGAGCCGAAGTTAGTTATTAGCGAAGTCGCATGGAACTTCTTTGAATAACTTTGGTAATTGATTTTGGAAAACCACTTTAAAACTTGAAACCAAACTTTGGTTCGGTTCCGACGGGTACCACGGAACCGAAGTCGAGTTCATCAAAGTTCAGTAATTTAAATGCTGGTAATGAGATCGTATCAGTATATTGAGCAGTTTTCTCCCAAAGTCACTTAAAGGGGTTATCTGCTTTTTCTATATTGATGCCCTGTCCTAGATTGCAAGCTTTAATAGAAGCCCTGTCCGGTGTCTCTAGCTGTTCTCTGATTGACACTTGTTCTAAGCCAGGGGTCAGCACTCCAGCTGTTGTGAAACTACAACTCCCAGCATGCTCCACTCACTTCTATGGGTGTTCTGAGAACAGCCAAGCAAGTGTGCATGCTGGGAGTTGTAGTTTCACCACACCTGGAGTGCCGAAGGCTGCTGATCCCTGTTCTAAGCCCATGCAATGCTAGTGGCAAGCACTTGGACCAAGTTAAACCGGTATTATTATAAATTTATTAGCTCATGTCTAATCCTAAAATTATGCCTTTTTGATTTTCCACTGGGTGCAGCTACGGAGTTCATTGTATTTTGCACTTGTGATCTAACGCCTTCCAGTGGGGTGTGTCCTCTTTTCATTACTGAACCGATTTTAGCTGAATGGTTTTGATTTTACATCACTGCATTCAGCATTTCTGCAAATTCTGTTTTTATTTAATGCAGATTTCCCTCAATGGGCATATAGCCGTGACAAGCTTGGGGCCTTTGATAGACCCCTGGCACCTATGACCAGCTTTGCCAACCGTCCAGAGATTTCTGGACAGTCTGTAAAAATAGACTTCTTTTTTCCTGTGTCCATAAAAAAAAGATGTGTCTGTAATTTTTTTTTTTTAGGCTGGTGGTAGCTGAGTAGATTGTTTTGGTGATAATTATCACCAAAACATTCTTACAGTTCACAGTAAATGCTGGTAATGAACTCTTATCAGTATATTGAGCTATAGACGGTATTACTTATAATCTTTATCATTCATTATGTTTTTCCAATTTGTCCTTAAAAAACATATTGGCTGTCCATGATTTTGGGATAAATTGTCCAGAAAGAAGAAAAAATTCTGGTTGGCAACCCGGGCCACGACAGCCACTGGCAGCCCACAATGGCAATGCGGGGCACCAGTGGAGTAAGAAGGAACCCACTCCTTCTAACCCCGTGGATCAGGGATGGCCAACCTGTGGCTCTCCAGCTGTTGCAAAACTACAATTCCCACCATGCTCTGGTGTGGGCTGATAGCTGTAGGCAGTCTTTGCATGCTGGGAGTTGTAGTGTTGCAACAGCTAGAGAGCCGCAGGTTGGCCATCCCAAATGTGGATGCTGACCATGGCATCTAAGGGGTTAATGCAGCAGTGCAGTCCTGTGCCGTCTCCTGTGTAGGACAGCAGCATTCACAGGGCTCGGAAGTGTCGCCCAGCGGTGACACCCTGCAGATTCAGGTGCTGATAATCGGGAACTGCTGCAGTGGTTTAGCACTGTACGGTCCACAAGTGGTTAACTTCCTTGTCCTTCCCCATTTCCTTGCAATCTGGTTTGCGTTCCTTCTGTTAACGACTGGACGTCTCCCGTGGCTACCATCAACATGAGGCGGCAGGTGTCTGGAAATGCTGAGTGCTCCGAAGTTACAAAGCACTGGGCCCCTTCTCCCTGGCATTGGCATGGGTCCCAGGCTGCTCAGTCCTGCACTGGTGAACGCTGTGGGAGGAATTTATTAGGACTGGCATTTCTTACACCAGTCTAAGTGCGCTGGAGTAGGATACCGCAAGGCCTCTTAGTGGAAAAATTTTATCTGCCAGTTAAAACCAGATTGCAACGCATATTGTTTTTTTTTCCGAATCTGTATTTATTTTCTGATGGCAGGTTTAGTTATTCTATTTCCTGAACACTATTGTGGGGGCGGCCATCTTGCCTGAGCTATTCTTAACAGCATTCACAAAGAATTGCTTTACGGCAGCCCCATGGTCCATAGACACAATGGCATGGAGGGGACCTCATTGACTTCTATGGGAGAGTTTTCCGGGCATGCTCTGTGACCTGCGCAGAGGTCATTGTACAACGAAGGAATAGATGAGCTTTGACCATCGCCTGTTGTGAATGATGTATCCTGTCTTATCTATACACAGAGGTGGTATCATTACAGGCAATCGTTACAGGCATTAGAATGAGTTAAAGACAGTAAAGTGTCTGTTCCAACCAAGAAGTGGCGCCAATTATCAGGCATAGTGGCCGGTGCGAAAACTACAGGATTTTATCTTTTCATTTTATCGTATCAAAAACATGTTATACATAAAAACGATTTAGGCTGCTTTCACACTGGCGTTTTGGCTTTCCGTTTCTGAGATCCATTCAGGGCTCTCACAAGCGGTCCAAAACGGATCAGTTTTGCCCCAATGCATTCTGAATGGAAAAGGATCCGCTCAGAATGCATCCGTTTGGCTCCGTTCAGTCACCATTCCGCTCTGGAGGTGGACACCCAATTCGCTGCTTGCAGTGTTTTGGTGTCCGTCTGATGAAACCGAGCCAAACGGATCCGTCCTGACGCACAATGTAAAGCAAGGGGGACGGATCTGTTTTCTCTGACACAATCTGGCACAATAGAAAACGAATCCGGCCTCCATTGACTTTCAGTGGTGTTCATGACTGATCCGTCATGGCTATAGAAGACATAAAAAAAACGAATCCGTCATGACGGATGCAGACGGTTGTATTATTGTAACGGAAGCGTATTTGCAGATCCATGACGGATCCGCAAAAAGCACTAGTGTGAAAGTAGCCTTAAACAATAGGTCATTTTTTGATGACACATTTACAGCGGGCCGCCCCCTATTAGAAGTATGGTACCCAGGTGTAGGAATGGCCGAGTGGTATAGGGTGGCCTAAAATGTCCCTTCTAGTGTAAGTAAGTGTCGCGGTGCTCCTACCTGGATACGGTTAGAGCCCAGGCGTTAGCTCCGAAGCAGACAAATAGGAGGGAATAGTTGAGGAATTTGAAGAAATAATTGAGTCCAGACCTTGTGATTAAGTTGAATAGCAGCTTTACTTTGATATAATTTCATCAGACACAATCTTCCAACTTTGTCTTGGTCCCAGCAGGCTTTAGCATTACAACTCTGGCAGGCAAACTCAACTCTGCTACATCTGTTGCTCTCTGGCTC
Source organism: Bufo gargarizans (assembly GCF_014858855.1). Taxonomy (NCBI): domain Eukaryota; kingdom Metazoa; phylum Chordata; class Amphibia; order Anura; family Bufonidae; genus Bufo; species Bufo gargarizans. Next base: position 25,999,694 of record NC_058090.1, on the reverse strand, counting down.
TGCTGTGCTGACAGGCCTGCTGTATAACTTAGCTTCTTCTTTATGCTGCAATTTCTCTCTTTGTAGTCAAATAAATTCACCTTGTGATCAATTACTTTGTCACAAAGTGCATTTCTTTGTGAGTAACGGGCGCAATGACGGGGAACAGTGATGGTGCGGCCCCCCTTAATTGAACCTCTCAGATGCCGCGTTGATCGCTGCATCTGAGATGACCATTAAGGGCTGTCAGGGGTTAATCTGTAAATAAAAAAAATAAAAAAAAATATCACCTTATCCATTTGATCTCGAAGAGTCTGCCGCGGCCATCTTAATTGAAGATCCAGTGGGAAATCTCTGCCGGCGCATGGTGACGTCATCGTGCTGACTGGCGTGGTGATGTCATACGTCACCGCGCACGGGATCTTCAATCAAGATAGCTGCAGTGGACTCTTTGCGTGCAAATGGACGAGGTGAGTATTCCTTTTTTTTCTTTTACCGTCATTTTAGGGAAAATTGGTTTGTTACCATGAAGCAGAAGGAAATTCGGCTTCGCAGCAAATTAGAATTTTCCCTGAAATTCGGATGGAAGTCCACCTCGTGAACTTCAATTCGCTCAACACTAACTATAACCCCCCATAAAGCTGCAACATTCTTGCACAAATGATTCTAGCGCAAAAATTTGCTACTTTTTGATGCCAGAAAGCTGCTGCAAAGACCATGAAAAATTCTCCCACAAGAGAATGTTTTTTTTAAACCTATGTAAAGTTTTAAAGGGGATATCCCGTGATTAATGTCAAAAAGGAAAATCAGACATCATATAGGACATGACAATCTCTTTCTAACAAAGCTAGAACCAGCCCTGCGCCTCACATGGATCCAGAGATCTCCCCATTCATTGCTCTGCTAGATTTATATCAAGCTGACAGCTCAAAGGGGCGTGTCTTTTCTGCTGCAGCTCAGGGAGTGTGTCCATGCTCTCCCTATCACAGCTCAGGGGGCGTGTCCATGCTCTCCCTATCACAGCTCAGGGGGCGTGTCCATGCTCCGCCTATCACAACTCAGGAGGCATTTGAAGGATGAAACTGAGCATGTGCAGCCGTCTCAGTGAGACGGACAAAGAAAACAGAAAAAAAAAACAGCAGGTGGCGCTATACAGATACGTTTCATTTATTAACTCAGTGGCTATACAAAAATTTTAATTACATGCAATTACAAAAGTATTCAGATCCAGGTGCTGATTTGAAAACTGTAGAATATTTTTTGTGGGACAACCCCTTTAACCACCTCCGGACCGCCTAACGCGCCGATGCGTCCGGAAGGTGGTTGCTTTTCTCCTCCTGGACGCATATACGCGTCATCTCGCGAGACGCGAGATTTCCTGTGAACGCGCGCACACAGGCGCGCGCGCTCACAGGAACGGAAGGTAAGCGAGTGGATCTCCAGCATGCCAGCGGCGATCGTTCGCTGGCAGGCTGGAGATCCGAATTTTTTAACCCCTAACAGGTATATTAGACGCTGTTTTCATAACAGCGTCTAATATACCTCCTACCTGGTCCTCTGGTGGTCCCTTTTGTTAGGATCGACCACCAGAGGACTCAGGTAGGTCAGTACAGTCGCACCAAACACTACACTACACCCCCCCCCCCCCGTCACTTATTAACCCCTTATAAACCCCTGATCACCCATGATCACCCCATATAAACTCCCTGATCACCCCCCTGCCATTGATCACCGCCCTGTCATTGATCACCCCCCTGTCAGGCTCCGTTCAGACGTCCGTATGATTTTTACGGATCCACGGATACATGGATCGGATCCGCAAAACGCATCCGGACGTCTAAATGGAGCCTTACAGGGGGGTGATCAATGACAGGCGGGTGATCACCCATATACACTCCCTGATCACCCCCTGTCATTGATCACCCCCCTGTAAGGCTCCATTCAGACGTCCGCATGATTTTTACGGATCCATGGATACATGGATCGGATCCGCAAAAACACATGCGGACGTCTGAATGGAGCCTTACAGTGGGGTGATCACCCATATACACTCCCTGATCACCCCCTGTCATTGATCACCCCCCTGTAAGGCTCCATTCAGACGTCCGCATGATTTTTACGGATCCATGGATACATGGATCGGATCCGCAAAAACACATGCGGACGTCTGAATGGAGCCTTACAGGCGGGTGATCACCCATATACACTCCCTGATCACCCCCCTGTCATTGATCACCCCCCTGTAAGGCTCCATTCAGACGTCCGCATGTTTTTTGTGGATCCGATCCATGTATCCATGGATCCGTAAAAAATCATGCGGATGTCTGAATGGAGCCTTACAGGGGGTGTGATCAGTGACAGGGGGGTGATCACCCTGATCACCCCCTGTCATTGATAACCCCCCTGTAAGGCTCCATTCAGACGTCCGCATGTTTTTTGTGGATCCGATCCATGTATCCATGGATCCGTAAAAAATCATGCGGATGTCTGAATGGAGCCTTACAGGGGGTGTGATCAGTGACAGGGGGGTGATCACCCTGATCACCCCCTGTCATTGATAACCCCCCTGTAAGGCTCCATTCAGACGTCCGCATGTTTTTTGTGGATCCGATCCATGTATCCATGGATCCGTAAAAAATCATGCGGATGTCTGAATGGAGCCTTACAGGGGGTGTGATCAGTGACAGGGGGGTGATCACCCTGATCACCCTGATCACCCCCTGTCATTGATAACCCCCCTGTAAGGCTCCATTCAGACGTCCGCATGTTTTTTGTGGATCCGATCCATGTATCCATGGATCCGTAAAAAATCATGCGGATGTCTGAATGGAGCCTTACAGGGGGTGTGATCAGTGACAGGGGGGTGATCACCCTGATCACCCCCTGTCATTGATAACCCCCCTGTAAGGCTCCATTCAGACGTCCGCATGTTTTTTGTGGATCCGATCCATGTATCCATGGATCCGTAAAAAATCATGCGGATGTCTGAATGGAGCCTTACAGGGGGTGTGATCAGTGACAGGGGGGTGATCACCCTGATCACCCCCTGTCATTGATAACCCCCCTGTAAGGCTCCATTCAGACGTCCGCATGTTTTTTGTGGATCCGATCCATGTATCCATGGATCCGTAAAAAATCATGCGGATGTCTGAATGGAGCCTTACAGGGGGTGTGATCAGTGACAGGGGGGTGATCACCCTGATCACCCCCTGTCATTGATAACCCCCCTGTAAGGCTCCATTCAGACGTCCGCATGTTTTTTGTGGATCCGATCCATGTATCCATGGATCCGTAAAAAATCATGCGGATGTCTGAATGGAGCCTTACAGGGGGTGTGATCAGTGACAGGGGGGTGATCACCCTGATCACCCCCTGTCATTGATAACCCCCCTGTAAGGCTCCATTCAGACGTCCGCATGTTTTTTGTGGATCCGATCCATGTATCCATGGATCCGTAAAAAATCATGCGGATGTCTGAATGGAGCCTTACAGGGGGTGTGATCAGTGACAGGGGGGTGATCACCCTGATCACCCCCTGTCATTGATAACCCCCCTGTAAGGCTCCATTCAGACGTCCGCATGTGTTTTGCGGATCCGATCCATGGATCCGTAAAAATTATACGGACGTCTGAATGGAGCCTTACCAGGGGGGTGATCAATGACAGGGGGGTGATCCGGGAGTCTATATGGGTGATCACCCCCCTGTCATTGATCACCCCCCCTGTCATTGATCACCCCCCCTGTCATTGATCACCCCCCCCCCCCCCTGTAAGGCTAAATTCAGACATTTTTTTTGGCACAAGTTAGCGGAATTTTTTTTTTTGTTTTTGTTTTTTCTTACTAAGTCTCATATTCCACTAACTTGTGTCAAAAAATAAAATCTCCCATGAACGCACCATACCCCTCACGGAATCCAAATGCGTAAACATTTTTAGACATTTATATTCCAGACTTCTTCTCACGCTTTAGGGCCCCTAAAAAGCCAGGGCAGTATAAATACCCCACATGTGACCCCATTATGGAAAGAAGACACCCCAAGGTATTTGCTGAGGGGCATATTGAGTCCATGAAAGATTGAAATTTTTGTCCTAAGTTAGCGGAAAGTGAGACTTTGTGAGAAAAAAACAAAAAAAATCAATTTCCGCTAACTTATGCAAAAAATAAAAAATTTCTAGGAACTCGCCAGGCCCCTCATTGAATACCTTGGGGTGTCTTCTTTCCAAAGTGGGGTCACATGTGGGGTATTTATACTGCCCTGGCTTTTTAGGGGCCCGAAAGTGTGAGAAGAAGTCTGGGATCCAAATGTCTAAAAATGCCCTCCTAAAAGGAATTTGGGCCCCTTTGCGCATCTAGGCTGCAAAAAAGTGTGACACATCTGGTATCGCCGTACTCAGGAGAAGTTGGGGAATGTGTTTTGGGGTGTAATTTTACATATACCCATGCTGGGTGAGAGAAATATCTTGGTCAAATGCCAACTTTGTATAAAAAAATAGGAAAAGTTGTCTTTTGCCAAGATATTTCTCTCACCCAGCATGGGTATATGTAAAATGACACCCCAAAACACATTCCCCAACTTCTCCTGAGTACGGCGATACCAGATGTGTGACACTTTTTTGCTGCCAAGGTGGGCAAAGGGGCACACATTCCAAAGTGCACCTTTCGGATTTCACAGGCCATTTTTTACAGATTTTGATTGCAAGGTACTTCTTACACATTTGGGCCCCTAAATTGCCAGGGCAGTATAACTACGCCACAAGTGACCCCATTTTGGAAAGAAGACACCCCAAGGTATTCCGTGAGGGGCACGGCGAGTTCCTCGAATTTTTTATTTTTTGTCACAAGTTAGCGGAAAATGATGATTTTTCTTTTTTTTTCTTTTTTCCTTACAAAGTCTCATATTCCACTAACTTGCGACAAAAAAAAAAAAATTCTAGGAACTCGCCATGCCCCTCACAGAATACCTTGGGGTGTCTTCTTTCCAAAATGGGGTCACTTGTGGCGTAGTTATACTGCCCTGGCAATTTAGGGGCCCAAATGTGTGCGAAGAACTTTGCAATCAAAATGTGTAAAAAATGACCGGTGAAATCCGAAAGGTGCACTTTGGAATATGTGCCCCTTTGCCCACCTTGGCAGCAAAAAAGTGTGACACATCTGGTATCGCCGTACTCAGGAGAAGTTGGGGAATGTGTTTTGGGGTGTCATTTTACATATACCCATGCTGGGTGAGAAAAATATCTTGGTCAAATGCCAACTTTGTATAAAAAAATGGGAAAAGTTGTCTTTTGCCAAGATATTTCTCTCATCCAGCATGGGTATATGTAAAATGACACCCCAAAACACATTCCCCAACTTCTCCTGAGTACGGCGATACCAGATGTGTGACACTTTTTTGCTGCCAAGGTGGGCAAAGGGGCACATATTCCAAAGTGCACCTTTCAGATTTTGCAGGCCATTTTACACAGATTTTGATTGCAAAGTTCTTCTCACACATTTGGGCCCCTAAATTGCCAGGGCAGTATAACTACGCCACAAGTGACCCCATTTTGGAAAGAAGACACCCCAAGGTATTCCGTGAGGGGCATGGCGAGTTCCTAGAATTTTTTATTTTTTGTCGCAAGTTAGTGGAATATGAGACTTTGTAAGGATAAAAGAGAAAAAAAAAAAAAATCATCATTTTCCGCTAACTTGTGACAAAAAATAAAAAATTCTAGGAACTCGCCATGCCCCTCACGGAATACCTTGGGGTGTCTTCTTTCCAAAATGGGGTCACTTGTGGCGTAGTTATACTGCCCTGGCAATTTAGGGGCCCAAATGTGTGAGAAGTACCTTGCAATCAAAATGTGTAAAAAATGGCCTGCAAAATCTGAAAGGTGCACTTTGGAATATGTGCCCCTTTGCCCACCTTGGCAGCAAAAAAGTGTGACACATCTGGTATCGCCGTACTCAGGAGAAGTTGGGGAATGTGTTTTGGGGTGTCATTTTACATATACCCATGCTGGATGAGAGAAATATCTTGGTAAAAGACAACTTTTCCAATTTTTTTATACAAAGTTGGCATTTGACCAAGATATTTTTCTCACCCAGCATGGGTATATGTAAAATGACACCCCAAAACACATTCCCCAACTTCTCCTGAGTACGGCGATACCAGATGTGTCACACTTTTTTGCTGCCAAGGTGGGCAAAGGGGCACATATTCCAAAGTGCACCTTTTGGATTTCACCGGTCATTTTTTACACATTTTGATTGCAAAGTTCTTCTCACACATTTGGGCCCCTAAATTGCCAGGGCAGTATAACTACGCCACAAGTGACCCCATTTTGGAAAGAAGACACCCCAAGGTATTCCGTGAGGGGCATGGCGAGTTCCTAGAATTTTTTATTTTTTGTCGCAAGTTAGTGGAATATGAGACTTTGTAAGAAAAATAAAAAAAATAAAAATCATCATCATTTTCCGCTAACTTGTGACAAAAAATAAAAAATTCTAGGAACTCGCCATGCCCCTCACGGAATACCTTGGGGTGTCTTCTTTCCAAAATGGGGTCACTTGTGGCGTAGTTATACTGCCCTGGCAATTTAGGGGCCCAAATGTGTGAGAAGTACCTTGCAATCAAAATGTGTAAAAAATGGCCTGCAAAATCTGAAAGGTGCACTTTGGAATATGTGCCCCTTTGCCCACCTTGGCAGCAAAAAAGTGTGACACATCTGGTATCGCCGTACTCAGGAGAAGTTGGGGAATGTGTTTTGGGGTGTCATTTTACATATACCCATGCTGGATGAGAGAAATATCTTGGCAAAAGACAACTTTTCCAATTTTTTTATACAAAGTTGGCATTTGACCAAGATATTTTTCTCACCCAGCATGGGTATATGTAAAATGACACCCCAAAACACATTCCCCAACTTCTCCTGAGTACGGCGATACCAGATGTGTCACACTTTTTTGCTGCCAAGGTGGGCAAAGGGGCACATATTCCAAAGTGCACCTTTTGGATTTCACCGGTCATTTTTTACACATTTTGATTGCAAAGTTCTTCTCACACATTTGGGCCCCTAAATTGCCAGGGCAGTATAACTACGCCACAAGTGACCCCATTTTGGAAAGAAGACACCCCAAGGTATTCCGTGAGGGGCATGGCGAGTTCCTAGAATTTTTTATTTTTTGTCGCAAGTTAGTGGAATATGAGACTTTGTAAGAAAAATAAAAAAAATAAAAATCATCATCATTTTCCGCTAACTTGTGACAAAAAATAAAAAGTTCTATGAACTCACTATGCCCATCAGCGAATACCTTAGGGTGTCTACTTTCCGAAATGGGGTCATTTGTGGGGGTTTTCTACTGTCTGGGCATTGTAGAACCTCAGGAATCATGACAGGTGCTCAGAAAGTCAGAGCTGTTTCAAAAAGCGGAAATTCACATTTTTGTACCATAGTTTGTAAATGCTATAACTTTTACCCAAACCATTTTTTTTTTGCCCAAACATTTTTTTTTTATCAAAGACATGTAGAACAATAAATTTGGCGAAAAATTTATATATGGATGTCGTTTTTTTTGCAAAATTTTACAGCTGAAAGTGAAAAATGTCATTTTTTTGCAAAAAAATCGTTACATTTTGATTAATAACAAAAAAAGTAAAAATGTCAGCAGCAATAAAATACCACCAAATGAAAGCTCCATTAGTGAGAAGAAAAGGAGGTAAAATTCATTTGGGTGGCAAGTTGCATGACCGAGCGATAAACGGTGAAAGGAGTGTAGTGCCGAAGTGTAAAAAGTGCTCTGGTCATGAAGGGGGTTTCACCTAGCGGGGCTGAAGTGGTTAAGTGGAATTCTTGGTCTAAATCCTGCCCTGTTTTAGTTTAAACATAAAGACAATCTCTTCTCTGGGTAGAGGTTTTGTTACAATGTATCCTTGTAGAAGTCCAGGCTGTTTATTTGACAGAAGTAGGTCAAGATGAGTTTTCACTGACCAGAAGCAAGATCATTAAAATGGAGAGGAATTGAGACAGAAGTGCCTCAGCTGCCACACTTTTGTGGACGTGGACTGCATTAGTAAATCTACCTAGATATGCAAAATCACAGCAAAAGATGGGATTTGACTGCACTGTGTGAATGAGCCCTTACTTAGTCTGCTTACAGAATGAGGTGACGCAGGGAAGACCACCATTATCCGCCTCTAATTCCCAGCCCTTATGACCTTACGTACTGGGATCTGCTTGGGGTTGGTCTTTGTAATATAAATCAATTACAGGTTCTCTCTTCTCATTGCAGCTTCCTGCTGGGTCACACCACAACTCTGAAGAAGGCTTCGGAAAACTACAAGGTGGTGCACGATCTCTTCCTGAGGTGGTACGTATCTACGTTTTTACAACGATAACCAATATAGTTAGAGCTCAGCCCCCGATCGCTGTGGATTTTCAACCCAAATTTTCAGATGGAAAATCCACAGCGGATGATGGTACCAAACAAAGTGAATGAGAGGTCTATGAATCTGTAAACTGTTTGTGCGGGAAAAAATGACCTTCCAAGGATTTTTTGCGCATTTGGATTTTTTTTTCTTCCTTTGAGTTCAACAGGCAAGTCAGAATCTGCATCCAAACCCAATGTTTGAGGATTTTGCTGCAGGTTACATGCAGAACCAGAGCGAAATCTGCAAGTTATAAATATAAAAAGTAAAAAAAAACAACAAAAAACCCAAAAAAAAACATCCTCTTCTCCCGTGGTGCGTCTGTGGCCACCTTGTCTGCTTGCCTGCTCTCCTTCTATATACCTGGTCTCCTTTGATGATGTCTCCTCACTGATGGGAGGACTGGCCATAGACCCTATAGGGAAATTTCACAATGAGGCGATGCCCATAGGGCCGCATAGGTCTTCCCCTTGGCCGCCAGATAGGTACATGAAGATCTGATGCTCTCAGCTCTAGATCTTATTCAGACGACCGAATGCCGCCCATGTGCGTCACGCAGTTTATGGAACGGAAGCACCAGGCCTGTGATAGAAATGCCTGGACATATTTTTTGTGGGGCCGGGAAACGGAAGCGCGGATGCGTACACACTGTGTGCTGTTCAGATCTTTTGAGGTCCCATCGAAATGAATGGGTCCGCACCCGTTCCGGAACGGATGCAGAGACAAACATACAGTCGTCTGAATGAGCCCTTAATTAATGTAGACGCATCAGGCACTTATACAGGCACCCTTCTGAATTCAACTGTATTACCGTCTTCAGGAAGATGATACAGTTTCATACTGTGGTGCGGGTGGCAGTATTTTGTGCTGCACTGTGGTATTAGGTTCTGCTGGGGCGGCATTTTGTGCTGTACTGTGGTATTTGGTTCTGCTGGGGTGGTATTTTGTGCTGTACTGTGGTATTAGGTTCTGCTGGGGTGGTATTTTGTGCTGTACTGTGGTATTTGGTTCTGCTGGGGTGGTATTTTGTGCTGCACTGTGGTATTAGGTTCTGCTGGGGCGGCATTCTGTGCTGTACTGTGGTATTTGGTTCTGCTGGGGCGGCATTTTGTGCTGCACTGTGGTATTTGGTTCTGCTGGGGCAGTATTTTGTGCTGTACTATGGTATTTGGTTCTGCTGGGGATGTATTTTGTGCTGTACTGTGGTATTAGGTTCTGCTGGGGCGGCATTTTGTGCTGCACTGTGGTATTTGGTTCTGCTGGGGCAGTATTTTGTGCTGCACTGTGGTATTTGGTTCTGCTGGGGAGGTATTTTGTGCTGCACTGTGGTATTTGGTTCTGCTGGGGAGGTATTTTGTGCTGCACTGTGGTATTTGGTTCTGCTGGGGAGGTATTTTGTGCTGCACTGTGGTATTTGGTTCTGCTGGGGCGGTATTTTTTGCTGCACTGTGGTATTAGATTCTGCTGGGGCGGCATTTTGTGCTGCACTATGGTATTTGGTTCTGCACTTCGGTATTGATGGCCCCCCTACTTCTGTTGTCCTTTCTTCTGTCAATTTGGACCCGCCTACAAAATAGGGCCACTTTTTTAGGTTTTTTTTCCAGGGCCACTTTGAGTTCCCAGTCTGCCCCTGTCCTCACTTGCAGCCCAACCACAGACTGCAGTGGCCGCATGGGATCAGACATGATCACAGAGGCTGGGTGGACAGGGGGGACCAGAGGTGCTTTGGTTGTGGAGTGATGGGAAGTGATGAGTTTTTGCTGCTGAACTGTTTTCTACACAGAAATCTGTTCCCAAATCAGCAAGATTTGGTCTGGAATTGCTGCTGCTGATTTCCCCCGCAGACTCTCGCACAGAGGGGATGATTGCTGCCTATGTAAATACAGCTAATGAGTGGCAATCATTGCCCTGTGTATTGGCCCATGTAAATTGCTCACTAAGCACAGCACTGCCCGTTTGATAGCACATGAATGGGACTGAGCTGAGCCTAGCCCATGTGACCGATAAATGTGACATCACTGGCCTAATAATGTTTCTATCAGTGCTGTATATTCTAATTTATATAGATTTTATATTACTGTTACTGTGAACAGTCAAAGGGAACCCGTCATCAACTTTATGCTACCCACACTAACGGCAGCATAACGTAGAGACAGGTGAGTGGATTTCAGGGGTCTGTCATTTAAAAATTAAAAGTAAGTAGTTGCTGAGAACCAACATCACAATCATTGCAAACTGGGCCTGGAAAAGAGTCCTGGACACCTGAGAAGAGTCCTGGTTATTCATGAATCTCCTGCTCTCCTGCTGATGGCTGACAGTCTTCTACCTAGTTTTCTCCCTTTCTCTCTAGGAGAGAACTGCCAATCATCAGCAGATGGGAGAGAGAGCGGGAGACTATGAATAACCAGGACTCTTCTCAGGTGGCAGTGACTCTTCTCAAGGCCTGGGCTGCAATGATTATTATGCTGGTTCTCTAGCTCATGAGTGACACACCGCTAAAATCAGCATTTCTGTCACTATTGTATGCTGCCCTTTAGTGAGATCAGCATAACGTTGATGACAGGTTCCCTTTAAGCAAGTTGAAGATGAAATGATCTCCAAAAGGCATGGAATTAAAGATGACACACTCACTGTATTTTAAGCAAAAACAATTTTTGATTTTCCTCTTTTACATAAAAAAAAAAAAGGAAAAGGGCCCGAAGCGAAACTTTGGGCACCCTGTGTGGTTGGCAAGTATCACAACTTGTAAACATTTTTTGTATCAGCCAAGAGTCTTTCAATTTTGTTTGAGGGATTTTCATCCATTCTTCCTTGCCTTGCACAACTTCCAGTTCTGTGAGACTTCTGGGCCGTCTTGCATGCACTGCTCTTTTGAGGTCTATCCACATATTTTCAGTGATGTTGAGATCAGGGGACTGTGAGGACCATGGTAAAATCTTCAGCTTGTGCCTTCTGAGGTCGTCTGTTGTGGATTTTGAGGTGTGTTTAGGATCATTATCCATTTGTAGAGGCTATCCTCTCTTCAACTTCAGCTTTTTTTTACAGTTATGTTCTATTTTAACCTCATCGGTCCACAGGTCTTGTTTCCTGTTTTTAGATGTTCTTTTGCAAACTTCTGGCACTGAATTTTGTGGTGAGGACGCAGGAGAGGTTTTCTTCTAATGACTCTTCCATGAAGGCCATATTTGTGCAGGTGTCGCTGAACAGTAGAACAATATACCACAACTCCAGAGTCTGCTAAATCTTCCTGAAGGTCTTTTGCAGTCAAGGAGGGGTTCTGATTTGCCTTTAGCAATCCTACGAGCAGCTGTCTGAAATTTTTCTTGGTCTTTCAGACCTTCTCTTGACCTCCACTGTTCTTGTTAACTGCCATTTCTAAATTACATTTCGAACTGAGGAAACAGCAACCTAAAAATGCCATGATATCTTCTTATAGCCTTCTCCTGCTTTGTAGGCCTCAACCATTTTCATTTTCAGAGTATTAGGTAGCTGCTTAGAAAAACCTATGGCTTTTGTATTTTTGGGACAGGCCTAGAGGAGTCTAGTTATTTATAAAGTTTTGAAATTTGCATCACCTGGCCTTTCCTAACGATGACTAAAACCTCGGTCAAAGAGTGCACAAATCTCCTTGGGTTCCCATACTTTTCCATGTTCCTTTTCTCACTCCAAAATTGTACAAAACCAAAGTAATACACTAATATTGCTTAAAATGTTGAAAAGTGTCTTCCGCCTTCCGGAGATCATCTCATCTTCTGCTTGCTTAACTGTTCACAGTAACAGTAATGTTGGATAGGGGTGCCTAAACTTTTGCATTCCACTGTGTTTTGCCTATATCAGTTTTGTATGTTATCGTGATCGCTGAGATATTTGTTTTTGGTCTACCTATATATTGTTCTGTTCGCAGTGGTTGGAGAGCCGATCTGTTTGTATTGTTTAATCGTATTAGTTCTCATGGGTAATGTTTCCATTCACTGACAGGGATTAGGTCACAAAGTCTATTAGAAAGTCGCAGAGTGATCATTATCCTTTCTTCTTGCATGAAACTGAAAGAGCCCTTATGAAATACCTTTCACAAGCATGTATTGTCTATCTGCTGGAATGGCCCAGTCACAGCAGGGGGGGGGTATGTGAATGGACTCGCCTCTTAATGCGACTTTGGGTTTTTATCTAGGGCGGAAGAATATGGCCCAGTTTACAAAATAAACATGCTGCATCATGTAGTCCTGTGCCCGACGAGTCCGGAGGCTGTCAAGGTAAGGAGAAGGGGGTTGTCAGCAGGATAACCAAGATATAGAAAAATATACTGTATAAATGTACATACATTGATCATTTGCTACCTGGAAACAGTCATCAAGCAGGTCAGCTGCCATTTACTGATCTTGCGTTCTTGTGATATACTATTGTGTGAATTGGAGATATGAGAAATTGATATGGTGATGAGACTATTTGGGTAAATGTTAATGTCACGTCCTTATGGCATTCATGTATTCAGAGATGACAAAAAAAATATAATAATAATAATCCTAGTTAGAGATGAGCAAATTTCATATTTTGAAATTCGTTCACACTTTGTTTGTTGGTTAAAGGTGAATTGCGTTATGGATTCGGTTACCACGGACCATAACGCAATTCTATGACTGAATGCGTCCTGAGTGAATGAGTCCTCCCCTGCGTAACAGAAACGGGACGGATCCGTTTTGAAGCCCATAGACTTCTATTATGACGGAATGAGTAACGGAATACCTCTAAAGGCATTCCGTCGTAGAATTGCGTTACGGTCCGTGGTAACGGAATACATAGCGCAATTCACCTTTAACCAACAAACGAAGTGTGAACGAAATTTAATAGGCGGACATTCGCTAATCTCTAATCCTAATAATAATAATCTGCCAGCAGCAGCAGCTTGCCAACAGTTTCTGGGTAGCAACAGATTGTTGGCGCTGCCCAGAGTAAGAATGAAGAAAGACAAGTCGGTGTTTATAAAACAGATTACTGAGCAAGGAGGAGACTGACTGGAGAATTTACTGTAGACTATATTTTCAGTGGCCAGAGGGGGAAGGAGACTAACCAGAAATCTTACTGTGAGCTGTAAATACAGCTGCCGGTGTAGGAAGGAGCCTTACTGGGAAATTGCTGGGGATTATGGGGGTCATTTACTATCAGATGTACGGCACTTTCCTGGCGTATATATCTGTCGCAGATTGTGGCTCAAAGGTTATTTGCGCCATAACCTGTCAATTTTCCCCGCTCGCACCAGGTCTATAAAAGGGGGCAGAGAAGGGGACAGGCAAGATGGTCTGTCTCATTTATCATTTTCTATGCCTGTTTTAAGCCGTCTTACATTTAGACTGGCGCTGGATGCGCTAATGTTCTGTAGAGGCCGGCGCCTCTTGATAACTTCGGCGGATCCTTCACCAGCACAGGGGTTATTAAGACCGGCGTCTAAAATGACCCCCTATATGTTCAGTTGCCAAAAGGGGGAGTAGATTGACTAGAGAACTTTCTGGGGACTATATTTCCAATATAGGAAGGAGTCTTACCGGTTAATTCCTGGGGACTATATTTCCAGTGGCCAGAGGGTGGAGGAGGCCGACTAATGGAAATGTGGAGCAGGGGGAAGTGAAAGACCTATAGAGCACACGCAAGAGGTCTTGGGAGTTGTCGGCAAAAAACGGAGCAACTGCCCACAATAGTACAGATTAGTCGTGGTGGGCCACAGAGGAGGAAAAAAAGAATCAAATTAATATATTGATTAAAATTGTTGGCATTGTACTTCTCACAGGAATTCATGATGTCGCCCAAGTACCCGAAGGATCCATATGCCTACAACCGCCTGTTTTATCTGTTTGGCAGGAGGTGCGTACATACAAGAGCGCACACTACATGACCGGCTACAGGGGAGAAATGCAGCCAGGGGTCTCTGCATCTGTGGTGAAAATCATACTGGACCACCAGGGGCGTAGCTAAAGGCTCAAGGGCCCTGGTGCAGGAGTTCAGCTTGGGCCCCCCACCGCCACCTTCCTTCAGTGCTTTATGGAAAGGGGCAGGGGTGCACCTAGCCGTTCTGGTGCCTGAGGCAAAAATTTAAACACCCCCCCCCCCCCATGCCAAATTGTCAACCTAACCCATTCCCTCCAGTCCTACTGTTAAAGGGGTTGTACTCTTTTTACTACTGATGACCTATCCTAAAAAATAAAGTGGACAACCCCTTTTAAAGACATACTTGGAAAACATTACATACAGCGCTACAGAACATACAGGGTAATGCAGCCCCACATATGTGCCTCTTCCATCCAGTGATGTCTCCTCTGATGTAGATATTCTCTTTTCTCTTCTTCTCCTCTCAGACCAGACCGCCATGGTGACTTCTTTCAGCCGCGCCTCGTCTCTGCAGAGTTTAATAAACAGACATCTTACTTTCCTACTTTTCCATCCTCCTCCTCACCTTCTCAACACCCCATTCTGCCCCCCCCCCCATACTATACTGTAGAAGTAGTCCCCCTGAAAATACTGGCACCACACAGATAGTGTGCCAGTACAAAAAAATACCCCCTTACCTTTCAGATTAGACCCCCATATTAAACCCCAGTCGAGACCCCCCATCTCAGACCAGACCCCCCTTTAGACCTCTGTCAGACCCCATATCAGACCCCCATTAGACCTCAATGTCAGACCCCGCCCCAATATCAGACCTCAGATACGATCCCCATTAGACCTCAGACCAGACCTCCAGACCCCCATTTGACCTCCAAACTCCCATATCTGACCCCTATTAGACCTCTAGACCCCCAATCAGACCCTTCAGACCCCCATATCAAACCTCAGATCAGACTATATAATAAATAAACAAACTCCCCTCTCCTGCTGTGCCGCTCCTCTTGCGGTCAGGCTGTCTCCTGGGCTCTCCTCTTTTCTCAGGTCCCGCGCTGCAGTCACCTGACCTCCTGCAGCGTCAGGTCAGAGAGCGCTATTTACGTCCGGATGCTGCAGGCAACCAGGACATAGCAGTGCGGGCCGCTGGAAGGAACGAGCAGGAGGAGGGGTAAGTACTGTACAGCGCTTCTCCCCCCCCCCCCCCCCCCCGCAGACTAGTGAGAGCTTTCGTTATGGAAGCGCTCACTAGTATTACCTTTATAAGATGCAGTGCATCTTATAAAGGGAAATATACAGCACCACTGGCAAGGGGGGGCTAAGGGGCCCGGTTGCAACTGCGACCGCTGCGACTCCTATAGTTACGCCAGTGTGTACCACAGAGGCGGAAAAGGCAAGACTGGGACTGCTCCAGCATACCACTACAGACACTCTATCAGACCTTCGCATTGTACCTGAATTTAAAGGTCAGCAGCTTTGTACCTATGACACTGGCTGACCTGTTACATGTGCGCTTGGCAGCCGAAGGCATCTGTGTTGGTCCCATGTTCCTATGTGCCCGCATTGCTGAGAAAAATGTGGTTGTAATATATGGAAATGAGCCTCTAGGAGCAACGGGGGGTTACCATTACACCTAAAGGCTCTGCTCTCTCTGCAACTGCTTTGTTCCCTGTACTTTGAGTGACCGGCCAGGGCAGTGTAAATATGATCACACCTGGTCCTGTCAATCAAAGTGCAGAAGGTGCATCAGAGAGAGCAGAGCCTCCAGGTGTAACGGCAACGCCCCCGTTGCTCCAAGAGGCAAATTTGCATATAATAAAACATCATATTTCTCAGCAATGCGGCCACATATGAACATGGGACCAACACAGATGCCTTCAGCTGCCAAGCGCACATGTAACAGGTCAGCCAGTGTCATAGGTACAAAACTGCTGACAGATGCACTTCCCAGATGAAAATATATGTATTCTTTCTTCTCTGCAGATTCCTGGGGAAAGGCTTACTGACTGATCCAGACCACAATCACTGGTATAAACAGCGGCGCATCATGGATCCAGCATTTAGCCACATGTAAGGAACATTTTGTTATAAGGGAACAGTTAGATGAGATGTATGGCATTCTCAGTGATCTCTCGTGAATGGATAGGCGGTGTTCTCAGTGATGTCACCGCTGCTCTCTAGTGAATGGATAGGCTGCATTCTCAGTGATGTCACCGCTGCTCTCTAGTGAATGGATAGGCTGCATTCTCAGTGATGTTCCCGCTGCTCTCTAGTGAATGGATAGGCTGCATTCTCAGTGATGTCACCGCTGATCTCTAGTGAATGGATAGGCTGCATTCTTAGTGATGTCACCGCTGCTCTCTAGTGAATGGATAGGCTGCATTCTCAGTGATGTCACCGCTGCTCTCTAGTGAATGGATAGGCTGCATTCTCAGTGATGTCACCGCTGATCTCTAGTGAATGGATAGGCTACCATACACCTATTCATCATCCCACACTTTGCCCTTATTGACAGGCGCTATGTTTGTGCACACTGCCCACCTTTAATCATTAGCGGGGGATGCAGTGGACTCGTAATAAAGAAATCTGTATATTATACTGGCAGATTGACTGTTGATTTTCCGATCCCTATGATGCTGAGAGTTTGGGTTAGTTAAACCTGCGGTTAGGCCATGACACTGAATAATATGGCCGGATAGAATCGCTTCCTGAGAAACTGATGCTCCATTTATTTCCGGCATATACGGGGTCTTTTTTCTATGGTGGGCTCAGTCCATGTTGTGAGATAGATGTGGAGCATTTGATATAAACCCCCCCCCCCCCCCCACATTGTATCTGAACCTGTCGTCGGCCAACTCCAGTCTGATGCCAGTCCCTCACAGGTACCTCATGCAGATGGTCGGGGTGTTCAATGAAAAGGCCGAGCAGTTAATGGAGCAGTTGGCAGAGAAAGCAGATGGCAAACAGCAAGTGAGTCTCCATGCCGTCATCAACTGTGTCACACTGGACGTCATCACAAAGGTGAGCTTAAAATGTGGAGCCTGCAGCGTGGACAGGGCAGACAGCCAAGTGTCACCAGACCCCCCTCTTGTCTCCTGTAGGTCGCGTTTGGAATGGATTTGGGCTTGGTGGAAGGAAACCAAACCGCTTTTCCGAATGCAATCTCCATGGTTCTTAAAGGGATGGCACAATATATGACTGACCCATTTATGGAGGTGAGTGCGCCATCTACAGACGGACTCTTTAAGACCGGTCTCTCATCATGTGATACCTGACCATTGTCCTGCCGCTGGATCTCGTAGTCAGTAACTGCTGTAATGTATCTCATGTCCATCGTGTGTAGTACATGCCCCGGCACTGGTCTTTCATCCGTCAAGTCCAAGAAAGTGCAGACCTCCTGCGGAAAACTGGCCGAGAATGCATCATGCGGAGGAAGAAAGCAATGTTGGATGGAGAGGAACTTCCCAAAGACATACTGACCAAGATCCTGAAGTGTGCAGGTGTGACCATGCTGAGATGATGGCTCAAGTCAGAGTTGGGCATTTAAGCCTAATCTACCGATAAAGGGGTTATCCGGTAATTTATATTGATGACCTATCCCTATCACAACTCAGGAGAAAAAAACAAACAGCAGGTGGCGCTATACAGATAGATTTTATTGATTAACTCAGTGGCTATACAAAATTTTTAATTACTGGCAGTTACAAAAGAATTCAGATCCAGGTGCTGGTTTGAAAACTGTAGAATATTATTTGCGGGACGACCCCATTTGTTGTGGAAACGGCACCATTCAGTTACAACAAGTCTGCAGCGTGTGAATCCACCCTAAGGCCCCTTTCACACGGGCGAGTATTCCGCGCGGATGCGATGCGTGAGGTGAACGCATTGCACCCGCACTGAATCCCGACCCATTCATTTCTATGGGGCTGTTCACATGAGCGGGGATTTTCACGCATCACTTGTGCGTTGCGTGAAAATCGCAGCATGTTCTATATTCTGCGTTTTTCACGTAACGCAGGCCCCATAGAAATGAATGGGGTTGCGTGAAAATCGCAAGCAAGTGCGGATGCGGTGCGATTTTCACGCACGGTTGCTAGGAGACAATCGGAATGGGGACCCGATCATTATTATTTTCCCTTATAACATGGTTATAAGGGAAAATAATAGCATTCTGAATACAGAATACATAGTAAAATAGCACTGGAGGGGTTAAAAATAAAATAAAAATTTAACTCACCTTAGTCCACTTGATCGCGCAGCCGGCATCTCCTTCTGTCTTCTTCTTAGCTTTGTGTAGCAACAGGACCTGTGGTGACGTCACTCCAGTCATCACATGATCTTTTACCATGGTGATGGACCATGTGATGACCGGAGTGACGTCACCACAGGTCCTGCTACTGCACAGAGCGAAGATGAAGACAGAAGGAGATGCCGGCTACGCGAACAAGTGGATTAAGGTGAGTTACATTTTTTATTTATTTAATTTTTAACCCCTCCAGCGCTATTTTACTATCCATTCTGTATTCAGAATGCTATAATTTTCCCTTATAACCATGTTATAAGGGCAAATACAATCTACAGAACACCAAACATGCGCGATTTTTCTCACGCAAGTGCAAAACGCATTACAATGTTTTGCACTCACGTGGAAAAATCGCGTGCGTTTCCTCAACGCACCTGCACATTTTCCCGGAACGCCCATGTGAAAGAGGCCTAAGGCTTTATATGCAGAAAATCTGTATGAAATCTAAACCCAAAAATGCACATTATTCCCCACTATTTATATCCATTTTGGTGCAGTTTTTAAGCATTTTTATATGTAGATTTTCTTTTTATGTTAAAGGGGTTTTCTGGGATTTCAATATTGATGACCTTACACTTGCTCACGCAGCGGAAAGCAGGTGTAATTACAAGAAGCCGTTCTATTGACTTCTATGGGACGGCTCCTTCCTATTCAAGTGTGTACTGCAGAGCCGTCCTACAGAAGTGAATGGGACGGCTTCTTGTATCTGCACTGCTCACAGCTGCGACGTCGACAGCAGGTAAACAATGAAAGGAAGGTTGCGCTGGCACGGAGAGCGGCCTTCTCTTTAGGGGGGTGCCGAGTGTTGGATCCCCCCCCCATCTGATATTGATGTCCTAGCCTGTGGATAGGTCATCAGTATTAAAATCCCAGAATACCCCTTTAAGAAACCCATTGAAGTCTATGGTGAAAATCGCTATATCTACAATTGACATGCTGCGCATTTTTTTAAATCCGCACGGCAGGTCAAATTCTGTACTTCCAAAATAAGCATAGTGTACACGAGATCTGTCAGTTATCCACTTTGCTGGTACTGTATTAAGCTGCGGTTTTTCTGCACGGGAATCCGCGCGTAATACAGAAAAGTGAGTGAGATTTTCCAAATATCATGTATGTGCAGAAATTGACCTGCGCTGCAGATTTTAAAGCATGCATGTCATTTGTGCGATTTCACACCTTATATATTGTGGTTTTCTCCATAGACTTCAATGGGTTGTTAACATAAACAGAAAACCTGCATTAAAAACTGCACAAAAAAATGCATAAAAATGCATCAAAACTGTGGATTTATGTGCGGCTTTGGTGCAGAATTCATTCATTCGGCGCCGTGTGCAGGTTCCCCGAAGATGACATTTCCCAGAATGCAAATCCCCAGAGCAAGTTCTGTGCAGCCGCTGAACCAGCAGGAGTGCGGATCTCCATGTACATTTTATAGACGGCCCGGTCTGTTCTTTTGTCTTGTGCTTTCAGAGCAGGAGGACGGGTTGGATGACGAGATCATGCTGGACAATTTCATCACATTCTTTATAGCTGGTAAGTAGAGGACGTCTTCATTTTCCAACCAGGGGGGCCTTAGGGGACTGCACGGTAGCCTAGATGTGAGGGGATGGGTCACAATGCGCTTTATATTTGCACCAATAGGATTACAGCTGTTGGCCCAAGTCTAGTTTGAAAATGAAAGCCGCGCTGCTCGTTAATTTCGCTTCCTATAAAAGAAAAAAAAAAAAGAAAAAATATTTAGTGGGACACAGACCCCTGAGGTTTGATTCATCATTGAGATCTATGGAAGTTCTATAAATCTACATACTGTCAGCGCCCCCTACTGGTGGCTGCAGTAAAAAAATGGATTATGTCACTGATGAAAAGCAAAACTTCACCCTCTAAAATATATATTACGAAATGTTTCCACACTTTAATGTTTGATCTGTTTAAATAAAAAAAAATAGAGCTGCAATATAAACCAAGGCTGTAAGAAATAGTTCTGTAGACCGTTTTTGTGTTTCATACACAGGACAAGAGACCACGGCCAATCAGCTGTCATTTACAATGATGGAACTGACGAGACAACCGGAGATCACACAGAGGTGAGGTGCGCACAGGGCCCTGCAGCAGCACGAGAGCAGAGCGTAGCGATATGTTCACAATAATGGCCGCGTAATGGTCTGGAGAATGATATGGCATCAGTAATGTATGTACACAGTGACTGCACCAGCAGAATAGTGAGTGCAGCTCTGGAGTATAATACAGGATGTAACTCAGGATCAGTACAGGATAAGTAATGTAATGTATGTACACAGTGGCTCCACCAGCAGAATAGTGAGTGCAGCTCTGGAGTATAATACAGGATGTAACTCAGGATCAGTACAGGATAAGTAATGTAATGTATACAGTGACTGCACCAGCAAAATAGTGAGTGCAGCTCTGGAGTATAATACAGGGTGTAACTCAGGATCAGTACAGGATAAGTAATGTATGTACACAGTGACTCCACCAGCAGAATAGTGAGTGCAGCTCTGGAGTATAATACATGATGTAACTCAGGATCAGTACAGGATAAGTAATGTAATGTATACAGTGACTGCACCAGCAGAATAGTGAGTGCAGCTCTGGAGTATAATACAGGATGTAACTCAGGATCAGTACAGGATAAGTAATGTATGTACACAGTGACTGCACCAGCAGAATAGTGAGTGCAGCTCTGGAGTATAATACAGGATGTAACTCAGGATCAGTAATGTAATGTATGTACACAGTGAGTTACATCCTGTATTATACTGCAGAGCTGCACTCACTATTCTGCTGGTGCAGTCACTGTGTACATACATTACTTATCCTGTACTGATCCTGAGTTACATCCTGTATTATACTGCAGAGCTGCACTCACTATTCTGCTCATGGAGTCACTGTGTACATACATTACTTGTGCTGATTATCTTTCTTGCAGTTTGGATAATGTTGGCCGCACCCCCCCCCCCCTCCTTCCCCCCTATTTACTGTACATATAATAATAATTTTTGCAGATGCATAACCGATCTGATCAGCCGACAGGTAAACATTTGGTCCCAGGCCTTGAACTCTTATGCCAATTGGTTTATATAGTTTTGGTGGTGACGGGTATGAAGACAGGCTTCCTTTTGAAATGCAGAAAGAAATACAAACGTCTGGAGTTCCCATTCACTTCTATGGGATGGCTCTGCCTGTTCATGTGAATACTACAGAAGTGAATGGAATAATATATTGTTAGATATGTATATACACTATGGCCCCACAGAGGTGCTCTAGTATTGTTATTATTGCACGTATCTTTCAGATTGCGGCAGGAGATTGATGATGTCATTGGCTTTAAAAAGGATATCAGCTTTGAAGATATATCAAACCTTACATATATGACTCAGGTAACAGCGGCTCAGGGAGGCAGGGGGGCGGCCATGGAAGACCTAACCAGAAGTATGTCAGAAAATCATATGTACAGCGCTGTGGAATGAATGGAGCTTTAATAATAAATAATAATAATAATGTAGAAATTCATCCACGTGTTATACATTTCCAGAAGGTTTTAATTATAATTTATTATGCATAACAAAAAAAGAATCAGTAAATTCAGTATACAATATATAACAGTAATTGTATCATTACACAACATTCCTCTTCTGGTAGGGAGGACACACCAAATATAACTGACCCACCAAATCTTCCCAACAGACCTACAATACATCTACGCCCATTCCCTCGCGTATATCACCTTCATTCAGGTGCCACATGTTCTGTACATTGATCTAATGCATTAGTCTCCATGATATATTTCCATTCTGCCACCGAAATATCGTCCACGTCCTTCACCCAGTGTGAAATACATTTATGTGGATTTTTGGCGTAATATATTCCATGATCCATGCGCTTTCTGAATCTGTATGTCTGTTCTGCAAAACGTAGAACATATCTTATTCTTGGCCACAAAATGCAGTCTACTGACCCTTTGAAGTCAATGGGTCCTCAAAAAACACGGATGCAACACAGACATCATCCGTATTCAGTGGATCCGTGTTTAGCAGAGCGCAAAATACATAGTCAGGTCCATAAATATTGGGACATCGCCACAATTCTAACATTTTGGACTCTATACACCACCACAATGGATTTGAAATTAAATGAACAAGACGTGCTTTACCTGCAGACTGTCAGCTGTAATTTGAGGGCATTTACACCCAAATCAGGTGAACGGTGCAGGAATTACAGCAGTTTGCATATGTGCCTC
The DNA here is from genome assembly GCF_014858855.1 of Bufo gargarizans. NCBI lineage: Eukaryota > Metazoa > Chordata > Amphibia > Anura > Bufonidae > Bufo > Bufo gargarizans. The sequence goes on along the minus strand of NC_058090.1, from coordinate 25,976,882 downwards.
CCACTTGTTAAGGGACCAAAAGTAATGGGACAGAATAATAATCATAAATCAAACTTTCACTTTTTAATACTTGGTTGCAAATCCTTTGTAGTCAATTACAGCCTGAAGTCTGGAACGCATAGACATCACCAGACGCTGGGTTCCATCCCTGGTGATGCTCTGCCCGGCCTCTACTGCAACTGTCTTCAGTTCCTGCTCGTTCTTGGGGCATTTTCCCTTCAGTTTTGTCTTCAGCAAGTGAAATGCTCAATCGGATTCAGGTCCGGTGATTGACTCGGCCATTGCATAACATTCCACTTCTTTCCCTTAAACTCTTTGGTTGCTTTTGCAGTATGCTTTGGGTCATTGTCCATCTGCGCTGTGAAGCGCCGTCCAATGAGTTCTGAAGCATTTGGCTGAATATGAGCAGATAATATTGTCCGAAACACTTCAGAATTCATCCTGCTGCTTTTGTCAGCAGTCACATCATCAATAAATACAAGAGAACCAGTTCCGTTGGCAGCCATACATGCCCACGCCATGACACTACCACCACCATGCTTCACTGATGAGGTGGCATGCTTAGGATCATGAGCAGTTCCTTTCCTTCTCCATACTCTTCTCTTCCCATCACTCTGGTACAAGTTGATCTTGGCCTCATCTGTCCATAGGATGTTGTTCCAGAACTGTGAAGGCTTTTCTAGATGTCGTTTGGCAACATCTAATCTGGCCTTCCTGTTTTTGAGGCTCACCAATGGTTTACATCTTGTGGTGAACCCTCTGTATTCACTCTGGTGAAGTCTTCTCCTGATTGGTGACTTTGACACACATACACCTACTTCCTGGAGAGTGTTCTTGATCTGGCCAACTGTTGTGAAGGGCGTTTTCTTCACCAGGGAAAGAATTCTTCGGTCATCCACCACAGCTGTTTTCCGTGGTCTTTGGGATCTTTTGGTGTTGCTGAGCTCACCGGTGCGTTCCTTCTTTTTAAGAATGTTCCAAACAGTTGTTTTGGCCGCGCCTAATGTTTTTGCTATCTCTCTGATAGGTTTGTGGTGTTTTTCAGCCTAATGATGGCTTCACTGATAGTGACAGCTCTTTGGATCTCATGTTGAGAGTTGACAGCAACAGATTCCAAATGCAAATAGCAGACTGGAAATGACCTCCGGACCTTGTATCTGCTCATTGTAATTGGGATAGAGAGGTAATAACACACACCTGGCCATGGGACCCTTAACAAGTGGGAGGCACATATGCAAACTGCTGTAATTCCTGCACCGTTCACCTGATTTGGAGGTAAATGCCCTCAAATTACAGCGGACAGTCTGCAGGTAAAGCACATCTGGTTTGTTTTATTTCAAATCCATTGTGGTGGTGTATAGAGCCAAAAATGTTAGAATTGTGTCAATGTCCCAATATTTATGGACCTGGCTGTAGGTGTGCATGAGGCCTAATACTTACGGTAGGTCTTTGACTAGTAACAAGCCCTATCATCTCCAGAATACTTCTCCCAGGTGCTAATTTCCTCACAAAGGGCTTATGATCAGAATTTCGTCAATTCCTAATATACATTTAACGTCTCTCCACACATTCGCTACAAGCTGCGGTTTTGTGTCTGGTAGGGTTCAGCGAATCGAGCGTCTGATCATACAATCAGTTTAGTTAAAAAAAAAACGTTGTAATCCTGTTTCTGTACAGTATTTACAATGTATTTGCTCCATGTAGGAAAACGTTTTCTCGTTCGAAGTTGTGCGAGACCTCGGTGAATGACTTCGGTATTCCTATCTGCGGATTTAGAAAACATTTTAAAATAGGAATCCGAAGTCTTCGGTACCGAGGTACCCGCCAGCACTGAATCCAACCTCGGATTCATATTTTTGTGTTTTCAAATCCGCAGATAGGAATACCGAAGTCTTGCGTAACTTCAGACGACACAAAGTTTTCCTACACTGAGAAAATACATTGTAAATGCTGTACGGAAATAGCATTACAAACAAAGTTTAACAAACTGACTTCGGATCTATGATTTGCTCAACCCTGGTGTCTGGTCATCGAAACGGAACAAACCACATCTGTCGCTAAAAACAATGCAAGTCAATAGTGACGGATTCTAAAAACAACGGATCCGTCACCCATTGAGCGACAGATCTGGTTTGTTCCGTTTTGATTCCACACATCTGCATCCTAAAGCAACCGATGCATACCTATGTGTAATCAAAACGGAACCGCGATCCTTTGCTGCATTTCAAAACTTATTCGTTCCATACTTTATAGGGGTATTCCAGGATTGTAATACTGATGCTGTATTACTTCTATTATATTTGTGGCCTATAGCTAGAATATTCCACCAATGTCAGATAGGTGCGGGTCACAGAGGTGGTCCCCAAAGGGAACAAGGGCACACTGCACAAGCGCAGCCACCCTCCATTCACTTTTATGGGACAGCCGAAAATAGTCGAGTGCACTCACTTACGCTTTTTTCAGAACTCCTATGGAGCACGTGAGCGCTCTCCTTCACTTTGGGGGCCCTATTCTAGAGGTAAGTGTGAAACCCTGAAGTGAGTCCTAGCGATATATGCCACTAATGTGTGAGATGGGCCAACCCCTTTAAGACCCAAGGTTTATCTTCAATAACAATGGCTGTCTATTCTGCTCCCCCAAATCCCCTATATTTTGAGATATGTTTACCCCCCAGGTACTTAAAATGTAAATCCAATGGCAGAATCTGTATGTTGGCCATAACGTTAGCAGGACTTGGGCAAATATTCAGTTAGTTTAGAATAAATTGGTCAAATAGCTCAAAAATAGATACCACCTTATTCACAGACGTAGAAGTAAAAAAAACTAGTAAAAATAAAAAGCTAATTGACATTTTTGCCCGTACTAAAAACCTATCTGTACCTTATGTATCTATAATTAATATAACCGTAGGGGTGATAACGGACCCTCTAAAGGAAATCTCAGGGACTGTCAATTAATTGAGAGGGGGAGGTGATACTGGCGCAGTGATGGTCCATAAAATAGAGCGGCCCCATCCACGGTGCGCTGAAAACCGTATTTTCATAAAAATAAGCATTTCTTGGGATTAGAGGAACTCATTTTCGCAAATAAAGTATGGTTAGGTTTTGGGGCAGATGCCCTTGATGGTGGTATGCTTACTTGGAAACTGATTTAGGAGGTTACACACAGGAGTGGATCCTAAAAGGTATAAAGGACGGATACGACTTCTATTTTTATAATTTATTTCTGGCTTTGGCTTCTAAAACTACATCAGAAAACCTGACCGCGTGGCTGTACCCGGACCCTTCACTGCATTCGTTACAAACCTCAACTGGTTTTCCATCATAGAAACATAGAATGTGTCACAGATGAGAGCCATTTGGCCCCTCTAGTCTGCCCAATATACTGAATACTATGGATAGCCCCTGGCCCTATCTTATATGAAGGATGGCCTTATGCCTATCCCATGCATGCTTAAACTCCTTCACTGTATTTGCAGCTACCACTTCTGCAGGAAGGCTATTCCCTGCATCCACTACTCTCTCAGTAAAGTAATACTTCCTTATATTACTTTAAACCTTTGCCCCTTGTGAGAGAGTGACTGGAAAAGTAGTAGCGAATCGTTATATTTCCCCTAGGTTTCTTTCATATACCATGTACTATGCTACAGGAGGTGGATATCTCAACTAGGAAACTGGGTGAGATATCAGAAATCCAGGAAAAGCTGGTCTGCCTTAGCAAAACAGTTTGCTGAGGACTTTGGTAAATGGTGTTGTCGGGCCTGGATTTAATGGAATGAGGATGCAGGTTGGTAGTGGGGCTCCTCATTCCCTTCCTGTCCAGAACGGGTTTCATATAGAGCTCTCAGCCAGGTGATGGATCTCAGCTCGTTTCTGGGCTTTAAAGGTTTGCACTATGAGCATGTCTGGGTGGGGACTGGTTGAACGGACTGGCTTTCACCATTGCTGCAGAAATCTGCTAAAGCAACAGAAAGGACACTGTGAGTTTATTTTGAATTGTGTCGTGTGGCTGGTAGTAGGCCGCCCGTATAGAAAGGGTGATTTTTCTGTTTAGTTAGTGCTCAGCCGAGCAGGAATTTATTTTGTATCTTTGCCTGAATGTAAAGGTCTTATATTTTGTTTGTGGACGAAAATAAAGAAAACAGGCAAATCCCTGTGTGAACTGTGCCATTGTGTCACTGTCTCTGACTGCTGTGCCTACTACTATGGAGCCGACCCCCACACCCTCTAATTTAAAACTATGTCCTCTTGTAGCAGTTTTTCTTCTTTTAAATATTCTCTCCTCTTTTACCTTGTTAATTCCCTTTATGTATTTAGCAGTTTCTATCATCTCCCCTCTGTCTCGTCTTTCTTCCAAGCTATACATGTTAAGGTCCTTTAATCTTTCCTGGTAAGTTTTTTCCTGCGATCCATGTACCAGTTTAGTAGCTCTTCTCTGAACTCTCTCCAAAGTATCGATATCCTTCTGGAGATATGGCCTCCAGTACTGCGCACAATACTCCACATGAGGTCTCACTAGTGCTCTGTAGAGCGGCATGAGCGCCTCCCTCTATCTACTGGTAATGCCTCTCCCTATACACCCAAGCATTCTGCTAGCATCTCCTGCTGCTCTATGACATGGTCTGCCTACCTTTAAGTCTTCTGAAATAATGATCCCTAAATCCCTTTCCTCAGATACTGAGGTTAGGACTGTGTCACTGACTTTATATTCTGCTCTTGGGTTTTTACGCCCCAGGTGCATTATCTTGCACTTATCAACATTAAATTTTAGTTGCCAGATTTTTGACCATTCCTCTAGTTTTCCTAAATTCTTTTCCATTTAGTGTATCCCTCCAGGAACATCAACCCTGTTACAAATCTTTGTGTCATCAGCAAAAAGACAAACCTTACCATCGAGGCCTTCTGCAATTTCGCTGATAAAGATATTAAAGGGAACCTGTCATAGGGATTTTGTGTATAGAGCTGAGGACATGGATTGCTAGATCGCCGCTAGCACATCCACAATATCCAGTCCCCATAGCTCTGTGTGCTTTTATTGTGTAAAAAAACAACAATTTGATACATATGCAAATTAACCTGAGATGAGTCCTGTCCGTGAGATAAGTCAGGGACAGGACTCATCTCAAGGTAATTTGCATATGTATCACATTTTTTTATTTTTTTTTACACAATAAAAGCACACAGAGCTATGGGGACTGGATATTGCGGATGTGCTTGCGGCCACCTAGCAACCCATGTCCTCATCTCTATACACAAAATCCCGGTGACAGGTTCCCTTTAAGCAATATGGGTCCCAGAACAGATCCCTGAGGTACCCCGCTGCAAGAGCGGAAGATGTGGTCTTGGACATTGGGTCCAACGCCGGCTGCAATTCACACCCTCTTTCCAGGTTTCAGCAGTTGAAATTTGCACAAATGGCATTTCGTCAAAGAAAATCATACAGTTGGCTGATGGCGTATCCCTCACTAGAGGCCTATAGATCTAAATGTGCCCGAAATATATTCAGAATATTCTAACAGCTTCTCCTCTACGTAACTGCCCCTATTAATGAGCACTTTTATGATCACCTTAGCAAATAAGTCAAAGCATTGCTGACCTGGAGCCGGTATTACACAGGCCGATTGAGCAAGCGATTGTCGGAGGGAAGTGTTCCAGGCAATCGCCTGCTCGCTAGTGGAGGAGACCGCTGCTATTACATGCGGCAATATCCTCCATGGAGAGAAGCGATTGCTAATGCCATTGCTCGTCCCCATGCTGTCTAGTGGTTTGCCGGCAGCAGATTGTTATTAGACAGCATGATCCGCCGCCGGCAGGTTTTGTTCCTGATAATTGCCTGCTCACTCGGATCACATAAATGGGCCTTCCTTTGGATTTTATATAACAATCTTTCCCCCAAAATTAAGTTTCACCTTGACTGGGGAATGATCTGATAATCCCCTTTCCCTCATCTGGAACTTTAATCCTGACCCAACATCAAGCTGTTACATATACGTCACCTTTGCGACTCAGAATAAGAAGAATACAATCTTTCACCAGAATGGAGACCCTTTCACCCATCATTTCCTCCTAGAGATATCTTGTGGCACTCGGCAATTGCTGGTGCTAGGGATAGGTTCCTCACCACGTAGATGCAATGCACAAAGATTCCAATTCACGATTTATCTTCTAGCGGCGACAAAGGGACCTTCACCGCAATAAAGCCGCAGGAGGAAAAGATTGCGTCAGGTAATGAGCACCCGGAGAGTGTGGAATCACACAGGCAGATGGGCATTTATCTGTATGATTCCCTCGCTTACCTTACTGGATCTTTTCCTCTTGTGTCTTTATTGCGGTGAAGGTCCCATCATAATTCCTTGGAGTGCTGGAATCTTTTTGCATTACCTCCACACATCATACCATCCCACTTCTCCAAAAAACGTGGCCAAATTGGTGTTTCAATGTGAACAATACCATTTGTGAATGTGAACAATACCTCCCAGCAGACCACCAGGACCCCCTGCATTAAGGCAAAGAGCCTTTTTAATCTGGGTCACAGCAACAGCAGTCACCTTGCCGTACTGGACCATGTGGACAGGCCACACAATAGTGAATACATTTGCTTAGCAGCACTAGATCAGTACAATGCACTGTCCTCGTCTTTTTGTTAATACACATTTATGGCATAAAGCAAAAATGTATTTTCCTATCTGGCTTCTAGGTGCTGAAGGAATCTCTGCGCATGTACCCACCCGGCCCAGGGACATCGCGTTATACAAAGGACGATACCATCATCGAAGGGATCAGGATACCAGGAGGCGTGACACTGGCGGTGAGTTATATTCAGTGACCCCCCCCCTCCATACATATGGCAGAGTCAAAGTCAGATGTAGATATGAGATCCAACTAGATCGATACGGGAGGCACTGTTAGGCCTCATGCACACGTCCGTTCCTTTTTTTTTGCAGTCCGTAAATTGCAAATCCGCAAAACACTGAAGCAATTTGCGGAACGGAACAGGCGGCCCATTGTAGAAATGCCTATTCTTGTCCGCAAAACGGACAAGAATAGGACATGCTGTATTTTTTTTGCGGGGCTACATAACGGAGCAACGGATGCGGACAGCACACTGAGTGCTGTCCGCATCTTTTGCGGCCCCATTGAAGTGAATGGGTCCGTACCCGAGCCGCAAAAACTGCGGGTCTGATGCGGACCAGAACAACGGTCGTGTGCATGAGGCCTAATGTTCAGGTCTGAAGAAGAACACCACAGTCACTGATCACTCCCATCATTCATGTCTCCTGGACCCGGAGCTTCAGTATGTATAATCCAGGTGGCTTCACACTGTGAGGCCACTTTCACGGGCCGTTTTTTTGCGTTCCATATACAGAACCGTTCATTTCAAATGTTCCGCAAAAAAAAAAGGAATGCACTCCGTATGCATTCTGTTTCCGTATTTCCGTTCTGTTGAAAGTTAGAACATGTCCTATTATTGCCCGCAAATCACACTCCGTGGCTCCATTCGAGTCAATGGGTCCGCAAAAATATGGAACACATAAGGGAATGCATCCATATGTCTTCCGTATCCGTTTTTCCGCAACCATCTATTGAAAATGTTATGTCCAGCCCAATTTTTTTCTATGTAATTACTGTATACTGTATATGCCATACGGAAAAACAATGGAAACAAACAACGGATCCATGAAAAACGGACCGCAAAACACTGAAAAAGCCATACGGTCGTGTGAAAGACATTTACATGTCCGTGCTCAAATCAGTGAAAAGGTGGTCAGTGAAGGATCCGTGTGTCATCCGTGTTTCACAGACACAGTACAGCTGAAATTTTTTTTTCAAAGCATCTCTTCCTAATGATCCGTAAAACAGGGATGGCATCCGTGGTTTTCACGGACCCATAGACTATAATGGGTGTGATGGATCCGTGGACATGGACAAAATAGAGCATGGTTCGGTGCTAAAACCATGGACTGTAGTAAAACACTGATGTGTGAGTATACACGTTAAAATGAATGGGTACGGGTCCGTGAAGAACATGTACAGCACACGTCCGTGGAACACTGAGGTATGAATGAGGCTTAATAGTCTAGTATGTCTCATTACCACTTACAGGCTGCAATCCTGCAAATGATGGACTTGAACGATGGGAGTGATCTCTCCTCTTTTTTTTTGTGGGGGGGGAAGTAACTTGTGTTTTAAACTTAGTAACGTTGTTATAATGTCTGTTCATTGGCAAATTGTAGCTTTTGTGTAATGGCACTATTTGTGTGGACACAGCGGTGCCATTGACAAAGTGCCACGGTAAACAGCCATAGGCCGCCATTATTGCTATGGTAACAGGAAACTGCCGTAGGCCGCCATCGTTGATATGGTAGCTATTACTGCTATGGCCGCTATTGTGTGTCCGATTTCCACACTTGGGCCTGTGTGCATGTGCTGAAATAAAGACACCCCCTTCCTCTAGGATTATAGACATGAGATATAGGATGAAACACAGGGGTGTAACTGGAAGCGGCTGGGGCTCCAGCAATCTGCTCCAGCTCCGTGTAAAAGTAGAGGTAAATACACACTGTCAGATCGCATAAATATACAACTCCGTCGTCATGTGTTCCCTCAGATCCAATTCCCGACTGCTCGTTGACTGTGTATGTCTGGGCGATCGGCCATCATCTCTGAATGGATGTTTTAAAATTCCTACAGATTCCCCCATCCTGTCTCTAGACAGCTGAGGAAACTGCGGATCCGCAAAACATGGCTCCATGCCTATTCTTGTCTGAGATTGTGGACAAGAATAGGACATGCTCTATATTATGCGGAACATCTTTTGCGGCCCTATTGAAATGAATGGGTCCGCACCCGTTCCGGCAAATTGTGGGATGGATGCCAACCCGACCATACGGCTTTCTCTGCAACTGCTGCGCCCTCTGGACAGGACCAGGCAGCGAAAACTTGATCTTGTCTGGCTGTGTCAAAGTGCAGACAAAGCAGAGCCTCTGGGTGTAATGGTAACGCCCCCGTTGCTCCTAGAGGCTCATTTGCATATATAGCAAAACCAAATTTTTCTCAGCAATGCAGGCACATAGGAACATGGGACCAACACAGATGCCTTCAGATGCCAAGTGCACATGTAGCAGGTCAGCCAGTGTCATAGGTACAAAACTGCTGACAGATGCCCTTTAATTGTTATTATTTTTATTTTTTTTGTCATTCTCAGTGTTAAATTTGTTATGTGCCAACATTTTGCATCTGATTATTTTCGCTGATGGTCACATGACCAGTTAAGCCGAGGGGGAGGTTTTAACCCCCATAGACTCCATCTTTACACTTCAGTTCCTTCTCTCTCTTTCTTCCAGTTTAACACCTACGTCATGGGACGAATGGAAAAGTTCTTTCCAGATCCTTACAAGTTTGATCCGGAAAGATTTCACCCATCGGCTCCCAAGTGAGTAAAATAGAGAATATATACAATACGTGGCGAGGAAGAGGAGGAGGAGGGGGGGGGGGAAGCGTACTCCGGCCGATCGGACGCCAGAGACAGAAGATTCCCTACCACCAGAAATGTCGCATTGCATCTGAGATGACCGTGATTTCCACCGGGGGCCATGTAAGGAGCATACACACCGGGACATCTGCAGTGACGTTCCTCCTGTGACTATGTCCTAAGGGTATGGCCACATGTGGTGGATATGATGTGGATTTTCCGCTACAGCGGTGTACCCAGAAAATCCGCAGAAAAGTGGATGAGTTTTTAAAAGAATTACACTATGAATTCCTCAACAAAACTGCACCATTTGGTGTGGAATTGTGGCAGATATTTTCCATTGTGGCCCCCCATCCTATGGGACCTATCCTAAATGTCGGGAATACCCATTTAGCCCTTTGTTCTCATGGACATATACAGACCGCAGCCTCCGCCACATTAAATGTCATCAGATATGATGCCGCCTTGTTCCTCCGCTCCTATTTTGACAGTGATATGATGGGAAGGTTTTGTGTCAACCATTTACTATGGGATTGTTGTCTCTCTTTCAGGCCATATTACTGCTACTTCCCTTTTGCTCTGGGTCCTCGCTCCTGTCTTGGTCAGGTATTCTCCCAGGTAGGTCACCTGTAAACCATGCACATCAGTCCTGATGGAGGAAGTTCTCAGTTCCTCTGCCTCTCCACGGCCACAGACCAGATTTTAAAATAACTTGTTAGTTAAGTGGATTTTCAGCTTTAGGGCTCATGCACACAAACGTATTTTCTTTCCGTGTCCGTTCCGTTTATTATTTTTCTTGCGGACCGTATACGGAAACAATCCATTTCAATGGGTCTGCAAAAAACACGGAAGTCCACATTATGGAAAAGGATAGGACTGTTCTATTATGGCCAAGCTGTTCCGTACCGCAAAATATGGAATGCAAATGAACGTCATCCGTATTTTTTGCAGACTGCAAAATACATACAGTCGTGTTCATTAGCCCTTAGGCTAAGAAAGCTTAAAGGGGTTGTTCAGTCCTGGGGACCATTTCTGCAGACCCTCCCAGCATGGCGGGAATCACACTTGACTGATCGCTGCCGCTGCGTTTAAAGGGGTATTCCCATCAGCAGTTTTCATACTTGCCTTCGTCGAGCGCGACGTTCACTTCCTGGATTCAGCTGGGCTTGATTGACGTCTTCTCCCGGCCAGGCCGCGCTTGCGCAGAAGACTTTCTCCCGGCCGGGCAATGTCCTGAACGCGCACGCGCCTTGGTGACTTATTCCTAGCCTGTATAGTACAGAGCCGGCGTGCGCATTCGCGGCTCTGTACTATACTGGCCAGGAAGAAGTCATCATGGCGCGTGCGCGTTCAGGACATTGCGCGGCCGGGAGAAAGTCTTCTGCGCAAGCGCGGCCACAGGATTCGGCAGGCGAGAGGTGGCCGTAGCCAGGGGAGACTAAAGACAACAATCAGTTAAGAGGGGACTTATTTTCTCAAAAAGGGTGAGAATTGGATAATAAAATGTATTTACAAAAATGATCACTGTCAAATCATTAACAGATTTAACAGTGATCATTGTGATGGGAATACCCCTTTAAGCTCCATTGCTCCCATGCCAGTGTTGCAGGTCTTGGGTCTCTCTGAGTGAGTGCATGACACGTGGGTGCTGCTGCAGCTACGTGGCCTGCATCTAACTTGATGTTGACACGGGACCTGCAGAGCCAGCACACAGTGGCAGGGATTAGGCAAGTGCGATTCCTTTGGTGGCTCGGCCACGCTGGGGAGTCTGCAGAAAAGGTTCCCCGGGGTGAATAACACCTTTATTCAGTGCATGCTCTGTGCACCGTATCAGTCGCTGCTTAGCTCACACAGCATGGATACACCGGGGCAGATTTACTAATCCTACGTAATACTGATGGCAGAGAATTAGCAACCAAGCAAACCAGTCGCACAGCGGGGATCAGAGGGGCATGTGCTTCCAAATGATGTCGTCCACAGCAGCAATGGATCCAAACTGATAAAATTCTCATATAAAGCGCGTTTCTGGTCTCACAGGTTAATAGAGACCGTAGATAAAATTAGACAAGTACAAATGACAGTTTTAAAGCGCAAAAGGCAGAAAACACACCATTCGGTGAGCTTCCCTTCCATTAATGAAATGTGATTGCATATAGATCAAGCAGAGCCCTTGTAGCACTCAGTGGATATTTTTCTGGAGTAGGGTTCCCAACCCTTTTAACATTTAGTACAAAAACTCCAGTTAGACCGTATTGGATGCAACTTGTTTATTTTGTGTTAAAAGTTGGTTGCTGCGGCGAGGTGACGTTTCGGCAAATCTGTGCCTTCATCAGACTGCAGCAAAAAAAATTATATAGTATCTATATCATTCAATATGACAGCGGATATTCAATGCACATTTGTATATAGGAAAAATACATAAGTGAAAACAAATTTAAAGAAAAAAGGAAAAATTAAGGCATAAGAAAATAATAATAAATTGGATTTCCGCTGGAGTTCAAAGATAAAGAGCCTGTTGCAGCAAGGACAGTCAACCAGTGTCATCCTCTTTTTGTCAAAAAAAGCTGTAGTGGTGAGTTAAGGGAATCGCCCGATAAGCCATTATAGCACCTCTCTGTAGTAATATGCTCCTATCTACATTGCACTCAGTTTATTATAGGCATGATGATGTTGGACCAGAGTCCCAGGGACGGCTTACCTATAATTAAATTTAGATATATTCCTATCCATATTGTATTCAGTTAGTTACAGGTTAATTGCAGTTAATTACAGGTAAAACGATGTTGGCCCAGGAACAACTTACCTAATGCCGCTTGTAGAAGAAGAAGCCACGAGGGTATAGACGCAGTTGTGAAGAAAACATGCGGTTGTACCGCTAGAGGTGTACCCATGCATCTACAGCACGGCGCTGCGCTCCACCAACACACTTTTTCAGGTGGTGGAACGCATCGCGGTGATCCTATGCGTTCCACGTGATGCACTTCCGGTTCCAGAAGAGCGCGTGATTATTTAAACCCATGCCACAGTACTCTAGACATGGCGCATCTATCCTCTAGCGGTACAACTGCATGTTTTCTTCACAACTGCGTCTATACCCTCGTGGCTTCTTCTTCTACAAGCGGCATTAGGTAAGTTGTTCCTGGGACACTGGGCCAACATCGTTTTACCTGTAATTAACTGCAATTAACCTGTAACTAACTGAATACAATATGGATAGGAATATATCTAAATTTAATTATAGGTAAGCCGTCCCTGGGACTCTGGTCCAACATCATCATGTCTATAATAAACTGAGTGCAATGTAGATAGGAGCATATTACTACAGAGAGGTGCTATAATGGCTTATCGGGCGATTCCCTTAACTCACCACTACAGCTTTTTTTGACAAAAAGAGGATGACACTGGTTGACTGTCCTTGCCGCAACAGGTTCTTTAACTTTGAACTCCAGCGGAAATCCAATTTATTATTATTTTCTTATGCCTTAATTTTTCCTTTTTTCTTTAAATGTATTCATTTGTTTTCACTTATGTATTTTTCCTATATACAAATGTGCATTGAATATCCGCTGTCATATTGAATGATATAGATACTATATTTATTTTTTTGTTGCAGTTTGATGAAGGCACAGAGTTGCCGAAACGTTACCTCGCCGCAGCAACCAACTTTGAACACGAAATAAACAAGTTGCATCCAATACGGTCTAACAGGAGTTTTCGTACTAATGCATATACAGTACAGACCAAAAGTTTGGACACACCTTCTCATTCAAAGAGTTTTCTTTATTTTCATGACTATGAAAATTGTAGATTCACACTGAAGGCATCAAAACTATGAATTAACACATGTGGAATTATATACATAACAAAAAAGTGTGAAACAACTGAAAATATGTCATATTCTAGGTTCTTCAAAGTAGCCACCTTTTGCTTTGATTACTGCTTTGCACACTCTTGGCATTCTCTTGATGAGCTTCAAGAGGTAGTCACCTGAAATGGTCTTCACTTCACAGGTGTGCCCAGTCAGGTGTAATAAGATTTCTTGCCTTATAAATGGGGTTGGGACCATCAGTTGCGTTGTACTGAATAGACTGTTAGCTGCTTTTTTCTTGCCATAATACAAATTCCAAGTAAAGAAAAACGAGTGGCCATCATTACTTTAAGAAATGAAGGTCAGTCAGTCAGCCGAAAAACAGGGAAAACTTTGAAAGTAAGGGCTATTTGGCCATGAAGGAGAGTGATGGGGTGCTGCGCCAGATGACCTTGCCTCCACATTCACCGGACCTGAACCCAATCGAGATGGTTTGGGGTGAGCTGGACTGCAGAGTGAAGGCAAAAGGGCCAACAAGTGCTAAGCATCTCTGGGAACTCCTTCAAGACTGTTGGAAGACTATTTCAGGTGACTACCTCTTGAAGCTCATCAAGAGAATGCCAAGAGTGTGCAAAGCAGTAATCAAAGCAAACGGTGGCTACTTTGAAGAACCTAGAATATGACATATTTTCAATTGTTTCACACTTTTCTGTTATGTATATAATTCCACATGTGTTAATTCATAGTTTTGATGCCTTCAGTGTGAATCTACAATGTTCATAGTCATGAAAATAAAGAAAACTCTTTGAATGAGAAGGTGTGTCCAAACTTTTGGTCTGTACTGTAGATCAATACATATATCATCAGATAACAAAAACATATACAGCGGTCCCTCAAGTTACAATAGTAATGGGTTCCAGGATGACCATTGTATCTTGAAACCATTGTAATAGGTTCCAAAGCCCTAAAATGTCATCCAAGATAAGAGAAAATTAAGATTTAAGAAAAATAAGCAGATAACTAAAGGCTCTTTCACACTTGAGTTGTCCGGATCCGGCGTGTACTCCATTTGCCGGAATTACACGCCGGATCCGGAAAAACGCGAGTGAACTGAAAGCATTTGAAGACGGATCCGTCTTCAAAAATGCGTTCAGTGTTACTATGGCAGCCAGGACGCTATTAAAGTCCTGGTTGCCATAGTAGGAGCGGGGAGCGGGGGAGCGGTATACTTACAGTCCGCGCGGCTCCTGGGGCGCTCCAGAATGACGTCAGAGCGCCCCATGCGCATGGATGACGTGCCATGCGATCACGTCATCCATGCGCGTGGGGCGCCCTGACGTCACTCTGGAGCGCCCCGGGAGCCGCACGGACGGTAAGTATACTGCTCCCCCGCTCCCCACTACACTTTACCATGGCTGCCAGGACTTTAGCGTCCCGGCAGCCATGGTAACCATTCAGAAAAAGCTAAACGTCGGATCCGGCAATGCGCCGAAACGACGTTTAGCTTAAGGCCGGATCGATCCATGCCTTTCAATGGGCATTAATTCCGGATCCGGCCTTGCGGCAAGTCTTCAGGATTTTTGGCCGGAGCAAAAAGCGCAGCATGCTGCGGTATTTTCTCCGGCCAAAAAACGTTCCGGTCCTGAACTGAAGACATCCTGATGCATCCTGAACGGATTTCTCTCCATTCAGAATGCATTAGGATAATCCTGATCAGGATTCTTCCGGCATAGAGCCCCGAATACGGAACTCTATGCCGGAAGAAAAGAACACAGGTGTGAAAGAGCCCTAAGACTGATAACACAAGTGTCCTTACATATAACAGTCTGGAACAACTGATAACTAGCAATTAATCAGCTATTTCACCAGAGAAGTGGCCTTGGTTGGTTGGATCTGAGACATTGTATGTTGAGTCTGGTTTCACCTTACGATGGGTCAGAAAAGACCATTGTATGTAATATTGTATCCTGAGGGATGACTGATATATATATATATGTATGTATATAGATATATCGCAGCAGGCATGTATACTCATCAGTATCAGACGGAGTGTCACTCCTGTACAGTGTCCTAGTTACTAAGTAACCGGAAGGTTAGGCAACAGGTGAAGCTGCGCATGCGCCTCATGATCTTGCTGCTAGGCCCCTTACTGTCAAGGTAACTAGAGCTCCAGACATCGGTTTGGGGGGTGCGCATGCGCCTCATGATCTTGGCGAGGACTCCTGGTCAGGACAGCTTACTGTCTATGAGCGGTGGAGAGGAAGGGGAGAAAGCATGTGCCATACAAGTGGGGCGCAAGGCATCGCCAACCAAGCCTGTTCTGCTGTGGTGCCTACAGAGATCTGCATATGAAGACCATTAGTGCTATAGGAATGGTTTAGCTATTACCGTAGTTCTTAAAGGGGGAGATTTATTGCCCTGCACCTGATTTCTGCCAAAAAGAAGAGTTGTAAATCTTGTGTTTGCAAATTTTTAGACACCATTGCCAAGTGCCCTCATGCAGGGCAAGGGTGGTGACCAGAGGCCTGGACAAATTTATCTTCATTTTCGCCAGTTTTCTGGTACAAATGAAGACGCTGTAGATTTTAGTTTAGGCTGACGGACTGCCAGAGGATGACCCTAATATATGATGAGACGTGCACCTCGTCATAAATTAGGCGCATCGTCTATCATGACATGCGGATATCAAGACCAGAATAAGCTGCTTTCTGTATAAAAAAGAGGGGTTGTAAAAAATATAAAACAAAAAGATATGAGGACAGAATTATTTGGTCTCCCATCTTTTCTATAGATATATAGTATATAGAACCACTACTGAATGTAACAAAATATATATATATATATATATATATTATATATATATATATATATATATAAAAATATTCATTGAATATAATTACAAATGAAGAGCAATACTTACAGTATATGCAAATATAAAGAAATGTATAATATATTAAATGTAAAAATATATAATAATGCATGTTAAATAATAAATATATAATAAAAATGTATAGTAGATGTTAAACACCATACAGAAATATTCATGGGGAAAATATACTGCCAGGGACATGTCCGTTCTCGGCATGGCCGCGGCTGTAAGCCGTTGCTCCCGATTCTCTGCACTGCCTCCCAATGAGGTGTAATGGAGTCAGAAAGGGTGAGGCCACTTGCGGGTTTTCGGCATGCCAAAATTCCACCAAAAAAGCCACTGTGCGAACTTTCTCTAAGAAATGGTTATCTAAACATGCACTAGGCCGCCTTCAAACAGGGCAGATTTTGATGCAGAAGATTTCTGTGAAGTCACTTTCATTCATCTGAATAGAGCTTGCAGAAATCCATGTGCATGCTGCCCAAACGGCTCCATTCAGATGGAAATCTTCTGTGTGTGAAGTCGCCCATACACACACACACACAATTGCGATTTGTCTCCGTTTTCCATCTTACCCGTGTCCGTTTTAATTACTATGTAGAGAAATGTTTTGGATCTTCAAGTTACCGTATATACTCTAGTATAAGCCGACCCGAATATAAGCCGAGGCCCCTAATTTTACCCCCAAAAAATGGGAAAAATTATTGACTCGAGTATAAGACTAGGGTGGGAAATGCAGCAGCTACTGGTAAATTTCAAAAATAAAAATAGATACCGTACCAATAAAATTACATTAATTGAGGCATCAGTAGGTTAAAGGTTTTTGAATATTTATTTCAAAGAAAAACAATATGGTATCAACAATAACTTTAACAGTACAAAAACCAACTAAAGTGAATATTCGATTTTTGGGAAAATACAAGTTCATGCGAATTTTTATGCGAAAATTTGAATGCGATTTTTTGCAATCAAGACCTAGACTCGAGTATAAGACGAGGGGGCTTTTTGAGCACAAAAATATGTGCCAAAAAACTTGTCTTATACTCGAGTATATACGGTACATTGTCTGTAAATGATAGCCTCAAGGGCAACTTTTAGCCTTTTTTTAACCAAAAATATTTCTAGCGCAGATCTGCTGCAATCTGCAACGTTTCTCTGCTCACACCAGGTCTAAAAAGTGTGTGTGGCGTGGGTGGGCAGGCAAGCCATTCATATCAATCATTTTCTACTCCTGGTTTTAGGCATAGAAAAAGGTCTAAATGTCTTACATTTGGAACTGGCAGAGGATGCGCCGAAGTTATGTAGATGCCGGCGCCTCTATATAACTTTGGCAGATCCACCACCAGCTATAGGGGTTATTAAGACCGGTGTCTAAACCACTCGTTTTAATAAATGACCCCCAACGTTTTTATATATATTTTTCCTTATATTAGATATAAATTGTATGCATTTCTTTGAGTTCATATTCAATGAGAATTTCTTTTAGATAAGTATATATATATATATTTTACATTTAGTAGTCTTCATGTGGTTCTACATATGACTGTATAGAAAAGATGGAAGACCAAATAATTCAGTATTCACATCTTTTTTTACTTTATATATTACACTCCTCTTTTATACAGAAAGCAAGCAATTCATTTATTTAGTATGGATCCCATACTGGTATAAAATAGTTCGAGCTGCCACTTCAACTGTACAGTGGCCGGAAATGAAATCACAAGGTTGCGTCCGCTGTGTAGTGGCTGTGCCAGGGTCCTGCAGCTCCGCATCTATTCAGGTGACAAGGAGCTGAGCTGCAGTACGCCAGCGCTGTAAACTGCACATTGGAGTGACCCTTCTGATTCCGGCTCTGTCCACTGTATAGTTTCTGCAGCTGCCGGGGTCTTGGATGCCCACCAATCAGATACTGATACCTGTACTTGGCATACATCATCAAAATCACCGTCTTGGAAAACCCCTTCATGCTAAGTAAGCTACACCCCCTAGAAAAGAGCATCTAGAACACGTGCTAGGATATGCCACCTATGTCAAGTGGGTCCTGCACCTATCTACAGACTGGACCCCCCCCCCCCCCCAAGTGAAGGAGAACGCACTGCGCTCTCTATTCACTGCTATGGGAGTTCCAAAAACTGGCGGGCGTGTTGGCTATTTTCAGAAGTCCCATAGCGGTGAATGGGGAGTGCATCCACAGCCACCTCCCACTCACCGCTATGGGACTCGGCGCTCTGTTATTTTTGGAACCCCAAAGGGGTGAATGGCGGTGGCTGTGCTTGTCCGGTGCGCTCTCCTGCACTTTGAGGGTCCTGTTCTGGAGATAGGAGCAAGTCCCACCTCTGGGACCCGCACCTATATGACATTGGTGGCAAATCCTAGCGTTAGGTCACCAGTGTCGGAGTTGGGGAAATCCCTTTAATAAATGTGGTTTGCTAATTTCTTGGCGCAAAGTGTGCCACAGTTCTGGTGGATCTTCCCCACTGTCTCCTCAGCTGAGAACAGCATCAGGTATGTGCAGGTCTGTAGCCTCTTAGGACATGTTCACACAGCAGATTTTTGAGCAGCTTTTCACTGGAGTCGGTATTAGAAAAACAAGTAATTGGAGAGGCTGAGCACTCAGCACCTGGGCCCCACAGAGATACGTACAAGTATGGGGAGTGGTTACAATTACATATTTATTATTACACCTAATGCAGATATGACAACTAAAATATACAGTAATAAAAACCGATAAAAAAATCTGACTAATATAATACACTCCAATATCTCTAAAATAATTGCTGAGGTAATATAAACATCATTCAAATATATATCATGGTATAAAAATATAACATAGTGTAAGAATGGTGTATTTGGCTTCTATGTCATATAATACCCTTTCGATTAAATGATATCAATGTTCTAAAATTCAATACATTTTCGCTGTTTTGAAGTGCCCAATAAATGTTCGAATAGCTGTCTAAACGAAAGTCACATTCGATAATCTGTTCAATATTATGAAAAATTCGGCATCTATTCGCTGACTGAGATGCTGTGATTGCACCTCCTAACATGGTATAGTTCAATTGCCGTACGACTTGCGCACAGTGGCGTCCCACGTGGCTAGCAATGTTGGATATGGCGGTACCTGATTACAGTTTGTCAGCTGGAACGGCTCGGATGGTTCTGCAGTCACAGATGTTCACGATCTCCAGTTGTCTTCTGAGTTATCTCCAAATGTGGAGGGTATTCAAGTGGGATCTCACAATTTATCAGAACCGAATATTTAGATCGAGACGTTCAGTCTGTGCCAGAAAATCGAACTTTCATAGTCAAGGGTAAGGATCCAATTCCAAAATATAGGTCCATCAGCTGATGTGTGGGTCTTGAAACAACCAGACGCGTTTCGGGGTCTTTTCCTAGCCTTTGCGGGTCACCACTGAGGAAGGGGCTATGAAAAGACCCACACATCAGCTGATGGACCTATATTTTGGAATTGGATCCTTACCCTTGACTATGAAAGTTCGATTTTCTGGCACAGACTGAACGTCTCGATCTAAATATTCGGTTCTGATAAATTGTGAGATCCCACTTGAATACCCTCCACATTTGGAGATAACTCAGAAGACAACTGGAGATCGTGAACATCTGTGACTGCAGAACCATCCGAGCCGTTCCAGCTGACAAACTGTAATCAGGTACCGCCATATCCGACATTGCTAGCCACGTGGGGCGCCACTGTGTGCGCAAGTCGTACGGCAATTGAACTATACCTTGTTAGGAGGTGCAATCACAGCATCTCAGTCAGCGAATATATGCCGAATTTTTCATAATATCGAACAGAGATTATCGAATGTGACTTTCGTTTAGACAGCTATTCGAACATTTATTGGGCACTTCAAATCAGCGAAAATTTATCGAATTGTAAAACATCGATATAATTTAATCGAAAGGGTATTATATGACACAGAAGCCAAATACACCATTCTTACACTATGTTATATTTTTATACCATGATATATATTTGAATAATGTTTATATTACCTCAGCAATTATTTTAGAGATATTGGAGTGTATTATATTAGTCAGATTTTATATTATCGGTTTTTATTATTGTATATTTTAGTTGTCATATCTGCATTAGGTGTAATAATAAATATGTAATTGTAACCACTCCCCATACTTGTACGTATCTCTGTGGGGCCCAGGTGCTGAGTGCTCAGCCTCTCCAATTACTTGTTTTTAATTCTGTCTATGAGCGGGTGAGTCCTTAGGCTTAGCAGCACCCAATCCACAGCTATAGACAGAGTGAGCCACCATACTATTCATATTCTACCTGGTATTAGAAAAACACCTAACAAAAACATCCCATTGTTTGGAATCTGCGTCTCCGCGCGGTATATCCATTCTCAGTAAAGAAACTGCAGTTTGTAGCCACACAGATTAGCCCCATTGAATGGTTGGATTTCGAGGAACCGCAAACCACAGGAGAAACCCAAGGGTCAGCCTCAGATTTCTTCTGGGGGCTCCATGGCAAAAATACATGTCACATTTTTCTGGCATATATTTCTACGGCGTACACATGCCTAAATGTAAAGAAAAAGTGTTTTCACTCACTGAAAATGGTGAAGAATAGGAAAACAAAGTCAATTAGAAAGTCAGTGTGAATAGCGACTACTATAATTCCTGTTCTGCCATCTAGAGGGCACTTCAGGAATTACTTCACTGCAGTCACCTCAAGATTGCTCTCTGGGTGGAGTACTCCCCTGAGTCCCCTGTGATCTACAAGCCCCATACATTACTTATCCTGTACTGATCCCGAGTTACATCCTGTATTATACTCCAGAGCTGCACTCGCTATTCTGCTGGTGCAGTCACTGTGTACATACATTACTGATCCTGTACTGATCCTGAGTTACATCCTGTATTATACTCCAGAGCTGCACTCGCTATTCTGCTGGTGCAGTTACTGTGTACATACATTACTTATCCTGTACTGATCCTGAGTTACATCCTGTATTATACTCCAGAGCTGCACTCACTATTCTGCTGGTGGAGTTACTGTGTACATACATTACTTATGTACTGATTCTGAGTTACATCCTGTATTATACTCCAGAGCTGCACTCACTATTCTGCTGGTGTCGCACTCCTTGCAGGACGGGATGGATATTGTGGGCACAATGACCGATTCTAACCTTTCTTTTCTCTTTCTGCAGCTGGAAGCCAGGGTTGTGTTGAGTAAATTACTGCAGAGATACGAGTTTGAGTTGGTCCCTGGTCAGTCCTATGAGCTGATGGATACTGGGACTCTGAGACCCCGAGATGGTGTCGTCTGCACCCTGAGACCCCGCAAGTAGCTTCTGAGTGGCAGTGATGGATGAGAATGACTGCTTCTGTCAGCGGTAAATACTCTTACTTCTTGTTCTAGGGAAAAATACCAATAATAGAATAAATTAATAATTTGAGTTTGTTAAAGATGGCCTCAGACAGCAAGCAAGGCTGTTTATATAACTCAGGATTTACGGACGCAGCCCGGCCAACTCAGGAGGCCACTTAGTCCGTTCTCGCTATGGAAACTGCAAGATGGGACCCCCCTTTAATGATTACTTGTGGGAGGGGTCTTTTAAGGTCAGGCCCACAGACCCCAATGTTGAAAAGTTCTATGTAATTTCTGTAACTTTTATTTCTTACCATTTTCAGCATCTCTCCTTGTTGTCAGTGACTATACAGATTCTTGAGAAGTAAAAAAAAAGTCCTAGTTACAACGTATCAGCCCAGGTAGGTGATTATTAGCCTGAAGGCTAATAAGGACTGTAGAAACACTGTATGCTGCTGTTTAGAATCATACACTGCAACAAACCCTCAGCTGTGTGCAGGACTGATGGCGACTGTGTCAATACCCAGTTCTGACACATCTCCAAAAAAAACTACTACTGTATACCCCTCAGCTGGGTCAATGACCCCTTATCACCTCAGGGGGCCAAGTGCTGTGGAAGTTACAGACTCGAACAGGAGGGAGCGAGCCTAAAACCTGGCTATAAAAAAAATCCCAAAACATGGCTTTAATACCCATAAAAACGCTAGCTATAATAATACCCCCCAAAAAAACATTCCTATAGTAATACCCCCAAAAACATTCCTATAGTACCCATAAAAAACTTGCTTATAATAATACCCATAAAAACATGGCTATAATAAACATCCCTTTACTCTAGTAATACTTCAAAAACATTCCTGTAATACCCATTAAAAACACATACCACACAAAACCCATAAAAACCTGGCTGTAATAAACATCCAAAACATGCCTACAATAATACCCACAAAAAACATTCCTATAATACCACAAAAAGATTCCTGTTACACCCATAAAAACCCTGCCTATAATAATACCCATAAAAACACAGCTTTAATAAACATCCAAAAACATGCCTATAATACCACATAAAAATTTCTCTTAATACCCATAAAAACAAACAAACAGGTAAAAACATGGCTTTAATAATACTCACAAAAAGTAGATCAAAAGG
Source organism: Bufo gargarizans (assembly GCF_014858855.1). Lineage (NCBI taxonomy): Eukaryota > Metazoa > Chordata > Amphibia > Anura > Bufonidae > Bufo > Bufo gargarizans. The sequence continues at coordinate 25,954,225 of NC_058090.1, read as the reverse complement.
CAAAGTGTGAACCATAAGGGGCGTTTCCTGGGTGGTGATATAAGGATAGTGCAGTCAGTGACCAGTTCCCTTTAAAGGGAACCTGTCACCGGGATTTTGTGTATAGAGCTGAGGACATGGGTTGCAGGATGGCCGCTAGCACATCCGCAATACCCAGTCCCCATAGCTCTGTGTGCTTTTATTGTGTAAAAAAAATGATTTGATCCATATGCAAATTAACTTGAGATGAGTCCTGTACGTGAGATGAGTCAGGGACAGGACTCATCTCAGGTTAATTTTCATATGTATCAAATCGTTTTTTTTACACAATAAAAGCACACAGAGCTATGGGAACTGGGTATTGCGGATGTGCTAGCGGCCACCTAGCAACCCATGTCCTCAGCTCTATACACAAAATCCCAGTGACAGGTTCCCTTTAAGATTTTTACTTTCTGGGAAAACCAGAAAAGTGTCACCTGCAGTGCTGCTGGTCCACCACAAGGTGTCGCTGCAGCATCAGGTGAGCATAGTGACAAGTCAGGGAGGAGAAGGTTTCCATAGACATTCCCAGCATCACAATGAGGAGCTATTGAGGCTTTTCCAGCGTCACGTGTAAGGGGCCCTGGAAGCTGAGAGCTGTTAATACAGGACACTTCCGCATCCTTCTGAGGCCCCCGCTGCTGCCTGCTCTGTGTCCGCTCGCCACGGCACTGAATATAAATGCCAAAGGAGCACATCACAGTCCTGAACCCTCTCCGCACTCGTCCCCATCCCTTCATTGTATCACTGCAGACAATCCTCTGTGAGCAAAATAGCAGCAGCACTTATCTCTGTCCCATCCTGCCCTGATACATTGTAACAAAACGGATTCAATGCCTCTGGATTCAATAAATGACTGCTTCCATTCACTGACTACTAGCGGAGATGGTGAAGATCTGAAACACAAAGGCCTCCTTTGATCTGTGTGCATCCCCCATTTTCCCCTCCGCAGGTCCCGCACTACGTTACAAATGCCTATTCTTGTCTGCAAAACTGACAAAAATAGGACGTGGTTTTTTTTTGTTTTGTTTTTTTTGCAGGGCCGCAGGACGGTTGTATGGACTGAAAGGAATGGGTCCACATCCGATCCGCAAAAAAATGCGGATTGGATGCGGACTGAAACTTCGGTCGTGTACATGAGGCCAAAGTGTAATAGAAAGTTGCAGAACTTATTATACACAGATTATACTTCATTTAAAGAACCTTAAAGGGGGTTCACTAATTTGCAGACAGAGAATCCGTGTACTCAGAGACTTGGGGATCATGGGTAGATTTTCACACAATAGATCAGAAGTTATTTAAAGGGGTTCTCTCTCTTCAGCAAGTGGCATTTATCATGTAGACAGAGTTAAAGGGCATCTGTCAGCAGTTTTGTACCTATGACACTGGCTGACCTGTTACATGTGCTCTTGGCAGCTGAAGGCGTCTGTGTTGGCCCCATGTTCATATGTGCCCGCATTGCTGAGAAAAATGATGTTTTACTATATGCAAATGAGCCTCTAGGAGCAATGGGAGCGTTACCATTACACCTAGAGGCTCTGCTCTCTCTGCAACTGCCACGCTCTCTGCTCTTTGATTGACAGGTCCAGGTAGGGAAAGCCTCATTACATCTGGCCCTGTCAATCATGTGCAGAGGGGGGAGCAGTTGCAGAGAGAGCAGAGCCTCTAGGTGTAACGGTAACGCCCCCGTTGCTCCTAGAGGCTCATTTGCATATAGTAAAACATCATATCTCTCAGCAATGCGGGCACATAAGAACATGGGACCAACACAGATGTCTTCAGCCGCCAAGTGCACATGTAACAGGTCAGCCAGTGTCATAGGGACAAAGCTGCCCTTTAATACAAGGCACTTACTAATGTATTGTGATTGTCAATATTGCCTTCCTTGCTGGCTGGATTCATTTTTCCATCACATCATACACTGCTCGTTTCCAGGAGTTACGACCACCTGCAATCCAGGAGTGGTGGCCCTGCTTTGGCCTCTCTGATGGCCGGGACCGTGGGTGCACGCATGCGTAGCAACTTCCACCCCGGCCACCTTATATCTGTACTGCAGTGGTGGCTGTAACCATGGAAATGAGCAGTATATAATGTGATGGAAAAATGAATCCAGCCAGCAAAGGAGGCAATATGGACAATCACAATACATTAGTAAGTGGCTTGTATTAACTTTCTCTACATGATAAATGCTATTTGCTAAAGTGAGACGACCCCTTTAAGGATAGGATAAGGAGTTGGTAAAATGGCAAGGGTCTGAAGGAGCCACTCCGATGAAGGAAAATGATAAAAAAAATATATCTCTGCCACTAGGGGGAGCCCACTTCATATGGATATATACAGTTATTAATATGTGTGCATTGAGCGCCACCTTGTGGTTGCTACAGGCAGAAAGTATTCTTTCATGCAACTGAATGCTTGACGGTAAGCAGAGGATTTGGATTTTTGTACCAGAAAGGTGACGCTCCCACCCCTGGGAAGTTGTATTATTTCCAGTTGTAAGGCGGTGTCACCCGACGCCTGCAGTTACAGTTTCACAACCACCAGCGCCGATCGCTGCTATACGATTTTCCATTAGTGACAGTTAAGACTCTCGGCTGGAACTTATTTTTTTATATTAGTCACGATATTTCCGCTCCCATAAATCTCCCGGGCAGATAAAGGCAGCGCTCGCTCCGCTGATTGATACCACAAACACTGCTGCCGTGCGTGGGAAGCCCTGTATTCTACGACTCCCGACAACTCATCCACAAACACATCAGTCAGAGCCGCGTCTGTCTGCAGCCCCTCATCTAATGCCACCTCCATGAGGAGGGGGATGGGTAATTTATACAACAAACAGGCGGGTGACGAGTCGTCGTATAATATACCAGATGTATTTGTCAGGAGGTAGAGGCGATGGTGCGATGTTCTGCATATCTCTACACAGATCAGTTATGTAAGTACGTCGCGTGGATGGTGCAATGTTCTGCAGATATCTACATGGGTCATATATAGAGGGGATGGGTGCAATGTTCTGCAGATATCTACATGGGTCATATATAGAGGGGATGGTGCAATGTTCTGCAGATCTTTACACAGATCAGGTATGTAGAGAGGACAGTGCAATGTTCTGCAGATCTCTACACGGTTAGATATCTAAATATGTAGAGTAGGTGGTGCAATATTCTGCAGATCTCTACATGGGTCAGTTATCTGAGTATGTAGCGGGGATGGTGCAATGTTCTGCAGATCTTTACACATGTCAGTTTCACAATAATCTGCAGAATATATTACTGTTTACCTGTCAGATTAGATGGTTCAATGTCCTACAGATGTCAGTGGTGTAATAATCTGCAGCATATATTATGTAGGTGTAAGAGGGTAGACGGTTCAGAGTAATGTTCTGCAGATTTCAGGAGCGAGAAGTGGTGTGATAATCTGCTGGGGAGGGCTGCGGTCACATTATTCGGACACAGTAAATCCTGGATTCGCCTACTATTGTGGACAGTGTTGGGGGCGACGTGTCAATAGATCGCCCCCGCAGGCGCTGCTCCTGTGAACGGCCAGCTGGGGGTGACATCGGATTCTGTGGCTGGTCCCGTCGCGGTTCATCCCTCGTCCATTAAGTGGATTTATTAGCTGCCTTTCTATGGAGTGGTCAGAAGTGGCCACTTCCTCGCCTGAGAGTCGTCTCCGGCGCTGTCACCGCTCACTCGCTGAATGAGCCTCTTTACTGCAGCGCAAATTTATGGTTTTACTTTTGTGCCTACGAGTAAAGCATCCCAATCTGCCGGGATCTCCTCATGAATATTCATAAGGTCACCAAGTAACCGCCAACCTGTGCCGTCACGTTGTACGAGACTCTATCTACCGGCTATGTGTGTTTCTGGGAAAGCTGGGTGACAACATGGGCGACATTAAACCACCCACAGACGTTTCCCAGATCGCAAATTCATGACAGCTGTGAAGAAGACCGCCAGATGATTCCCGAATACATTGTTTGGGCTCATGCCGCTATTAACTCCTTATTTACTACAAATAAATGTCGACTGACCTCCACCATTGTACAGAAGCCACCATCTTGGATCCCCGGGTTGGCGCGTTCATATTTTCGTTCATCCACCTGAACTGGAGAGAAGGATCCTGGGGGCCAACACAACAGATGGATTGATGCTGCTCCTGGTGCCCTGAGGGATCATCTATGAGAGCAGTCAGGATAACGTACCTCATGGAGTGCCGAGTCTTAAAGGAAAAGTTACATGTGCAGAAAACTAATACAATGTAAGAAACTCTTCTAAATGTGAAGAATATCTATATACTAATCAGCACTGTGGCACCTGTCTTATCTCTCCACCATGCTGTACACTGCAGCTCTGATTTTGTTCAGATTGGCTGCTGTGTGTACGCACAAGCTCAAGAGGAAGTGGAGAGAGATGATTTATTATATACAAAAAACGAAATCACCCATTGCCATAATTACAATGGGAGGATCCTGGACAATGACATGTCTTAGTTTAAAAAGAACCATGTGCAGATGACTGCTATCTGCTGGTCCACACATGGGCCCAGGACCATGAGGATCTTATCTAGAGGAACTCTAGAAACTTCCACCCGAGAGGTGGCTGTGGACCGTCCTGAGGGAGCTCCCAGAAGTAAAGGAGAGGACCTTGTGGTGGGTCTGATCAATCAGTGCTTTACTGGCTTCCTTGCCTTTCCTCGGTAGGTAAGAAACAAGCCTGAGATGGCCAAACCTTGGTCACCTTCAGTAGATGGAGAACGTGTTCTTCTTGGCCAGACAATTAGCTAACACTCAAGTATGGTTTCCTGCAAGAGATTGTTTGGATATCAATGATACCTCTAGCCAAAGTAACAGTTATCCGGAACAGAAGAAATGAATTTTGGCTTCTTCTGGAGGTTCAAAGGGAGCCTACACCAACTGAGAACCCCCAAGACATCCCATGAAGGTACTGGAGAACGCTGGCCTTAACTAGCTGCTAAGTTCCTCCTTTCAGCCTCCATGCACTGAAGCCATGAACTTGAGACTCCTGGTACAAGAATTCAGATGAAGCCTTAAATATTTTACCTAAATGGAGGGGACCAGGTGATTATGTTTGTCAAGAAGCCGGAATCCCTTTCTATACCGATGAAGAGCTGGACATCAGAACGGAGCAGATTTTGGCAATGATTATCCAATCATCTAGGTATGGAATGACACAGATGCCGCTGTAAGGACACAGACTCCTAATAGTCTCAGAGCTGAAAACTGACCGAATGGGAGATGGGTGAACTGGAGATGTAGAAGATCTTCCCCTCCTCTGACCACCAAGCGTAGAAATCTCCTGTAGGACTGCAGAATGGGAATATGGAGGCAGGCTCCATTGAGGTGATGACAAATCTTATAAACCCCATGATGAACTTCTTCTTGGGTTATGCTGCTGAAGTTCAGGGAATATCAACGAAGAATAATGGATATGACCCAAGCTCTTAAAGAGGTCTCTAGCCAGGCTGAAGAGAAAAGGTAAAGTCTTGTCCATACTGGAGGATGAGAGTTGGCGACACATTGTTGGGTGTCGATTCCTTCGAGGTGTGCTTTTAATAGATTACTTTTCTCTCTCTGTGATTTCTTCTATAGTTGGGAGAGCTCTTGAACTGTGGTTTAAAAGAAGGTCTCTTAGAAGACATGCCTTCAGACATGGACTCCAAAATCTTGTGGACCGAAGAGGCTACTTGCGTGAAATGCCAAGGCTATCCCTTTCCATTTCTTCCTCCAGAGTTCTTGGTAAAGAAGACTGAGACAACCTCAAGAGGCCAGACTAATGGTATCAATGACATCACATAAATTTGGCTTCGGCAAGACCAATCTTAGGTGGCGACACCAAACCCTAAATATCTTTAGATCTGGACGACAGTCAGCTTTGAAGCAGGCCCTTACACCACATTTCTTCTCTGGCTTAGGCCAGTCGCTGACAAAGGAATCTTCCAAAACAGGATGAGGGAAGAAGAAAAAATAAATAAAATAAAATCTTTCTTGGAAAATTGTAGACCCTTTCCTTTCTGTGCTTTTGTCTCAGTTCTAGCTCCTCAGGTGATCAAAGCTTCTATTTGTTTCACAAGGCGTCCAAGTTTCCTAAAGGCTATGGTCACATTTGGGCTAGAATCATCACAGGATTCTCTGAAAGAATCACTGTATGTCGTGAGGCCTCTTTCACACGACCATATGACTTTTTCAGTGTTTTGCGGTCCGTTTTTCACGGATCAGTTGTTCCGGTTTTTGTTTCAGTTTTTATGGCGTATACAGTAATTACATAGAAAAAATTGGGCTGGGCATAACATTTTAAATAGATGGTTACGCAAAAACGGAACGGATACAGATGCATTTCCGTATGTGTTCAGTTTTTTTTGCGGACTCTGACTTGAATGGAGCCACGGAATGTGATTTGCGGGCAATAATAGGACATGTTCTATCTTTCAATGGAACGAAAATACGGAAACTGAATGCATACGGAGTACATTCCGTGTTTTTTGTGGAACCATTGAAACGAATGGTACCGTATACAGAACGTAAAAAACGGGAATACAGGGGGAAAAAAAAACGGTTGTGTGAAAGAGGCCTGAAGAGGAGGCTGAAGGACAGGTATTCTTATGGTGCTTACGTTTGCGCTTGAAAGTGCAGGGCTTCAGACCACTGAGCCTTGAGAAGATTCCTCCTGAGGAGTGCATGCGCCGTTTGGTTGTCTGGTGGCGGTTGTTCACAATGCTTGCGCATCTTCCTTACTGTTGGACATCTGGAAAGAGAAGGTCTGAGTAAATGCAAGTGACCCCCCACAAAACTATGTCTACCAGGGCACAGTGTCTCTGCAGCCAGAGCTGAAACCTGCGAGATCCCATGCATATGCCGTAATCTGAGCACAGGGCAGAGAAGGCCAACGAGAATGATAACGGGCGGGTGCCCAGAATGCCAATACTTCCGGTAAATCCAAAGAAACCCCAACACTGTCTGTGGCTAGAGCGGCCGGCAGAAATGCATACAGACCTGTGGCAGGCAGCGATGCCGGTTCTTGCTCCAGTCCTTCTAGAACAGCAGGGAGCTGAGGGACAGACACACCGTAGACCAGGGATCAGCAACCTCCGGCACTCCAGCTGTTCTGAAACTACAACTCCCAGAATGCTCCATTCACTTCTGTGGGAGTTAGGCCTCATGCACACGACCGTTGTTGTGTTCCGCAAAATGGGGTTCCGTTGTTCCGTGATCCGTTTTTGTTTCCGTGTGTCTTCATTTTTGGAGGATCACCAGACATGAAGGAAAGTAAAAAAAAAAGTTTAAGTCAAGTTTGCCACGCAAATGATAGGAAAAAAACGTACACGGACGAAAATCTTGTGTGTCTCTGCGGTTTTTTCACGGTCCCATTGACTTGAATGGGTCCGTGAACTGTTTTCCGTGAAAAAAAATAGGACAGGTTATATTTTTTTGACGGACTGGAACCACGGATCACGGATGCGGATGACAAACGGTGCATTAGCTGAGTTTTCAACGGACCCATTGAAAGTCAATGGGTCCGCAGAGAATCACGAAAAACGGAACAACTGACACGGAATGAAAAACTGTTGTGTGCATGAGGCCTTAGAACATGGATGTCAAACTCATGGCCCTCCAGATATTGCAAAACTACAACTCCCATCATTCCCTGATAGCTGTAGTATGCCCAGGCATGATGAGAGTTATAGTTTTGCAACAGCTGGAGGGCCACGGGTTTGACATCCCTGCCTTAGAAGAACAGCCGAGCATGTTGGGAGTCGTGGTTTCACAGCAGCTGGAGTGCCGAGGGTTGCCGAACCCTGCAATATACAGTTGAATCCCCAATCAAAATAGGAATGAAAACTAGGCCTAGGTCCTAGGCTGGGTTTACATGCCAGTCCACCCATGGTGGCCAATGGTCACACGATCTTGCCAGTATGACCTGGGTATTACCCTCAAATCCGTGGCTGTTACAGGAGGGTTGGATTTCAGAGCCTGTAAACCTGGCTGAAGAAGAAATTCACATCTGGGTATCGGCGTCCTGTAGCTTTTATAGGAAGCAACAGTTCAGTATTTAATTACTAATTATCTTCTCTTCTGTCTAATTCAGGGTCCAATATGTCATTGCTGGGCTGCTGTAGAACGAGCTCCACACTGCCTTCCCTCGGACTGGCCACAAGAGGCGCTATTCCACTGTAATAATGGATAACCTCTAACTTTCTCCAAGTAATAAACCTTCAGTAGATGTTGCAGTTTACACACATAAGGCTCTTGGTCTTTTTTTCTTCTTTCAATGAGACCCTGGCGGCAGCATCACCACCAAATGAATATGTAAACCTAGAATTAAGATGCTGCAGCCACTCTTATAGGATAACATTTAGCAATGAGAATTGAATCTTAGAGCAGTATATACTGACACTAGGTATGAAACTGCTGCGTAGAGCTGTACAGTTAGTCCGCCGTTAAATCTGGAATCTCCTCAAGTGCGTAACAAATGGCCGCCTCATGATTCATTCTGACCACGCTCAGAAAAGGGATGGCGTGCTGCACTCATCCAGCTCTGAATTAATCAGCTGAAGATACCTTTGATAATAATTTCCAGTTAATTATTCATTTCCGAAGATTGTCCTCTAATTGGTACAATATCTTTCCCAGAACAGAGGACATTTGTTTTATACAGCTTACAGGGGGGATTACGTATTTTTCCTACGGGCGCCCTGGGGTCTTCTAGAGCAAGCATGCTCAACCTGCGGCCCTCCAGCTGTTGCAAAACTACAACTCCCAGTATGCCTGAACAGCCTACAGCAGGGCATTGTGGGAGTTGTAGTTTTACAACAGCTGGAGGGCCGCAGGTTGAGCATGCCTGCTCTAGAGCTTACCGACGTCTGAAGAGGACACGCTTTCTACTACATGGGATATTACACAGATGTGACGATGACGCCTTCTACTACACGGGATATAACAGACATGCGAGGAGGACATGCGTTCTATTAAATGGGATATTACACCGACGTGTGAGATGGACACACCTTCTACACAGGATATTACACTGACACGAGGAGGACACACCTTCTACACAGGATATTACACTAACGTGTGAGGAGGACACGTCTTCTACTACATGGGATTTTACACTGACATGGGAGGGGGGGGGGACACACCTTCTACACGGAATATTACACTGACGTCTGAGGAGGACATGCTTTCTACTACACGGGATATTGTGAGGAGGACACACCTACTACATGGGATATTACACAGATGTGAAGAGGACGCCTTCTACTACACAGGATATTTCATTGATGTGTGAGGACGACACACACCTACTACACGGGATATTACACTGACGTGTGAGGGGGACACGTCTTCTACTACATGGGATTTTACACCGACATGGAAGGGGGGGGGGGGGCGACAACACCTACACGGGAGATTACACAGACGTGTGAGGGGACACACCTTCTACACAGGATATTACACTGACACGGCATGTGAACAACAGACACTAGAGGGCTCTTTAAATGGAGTGCTTCACCCCCACTGAACAAGCAGCCGATTATCGGAAAGGAACACTCAGTGGGGGTGAAGCCCCCCGTTTACATACAGCAACCACCATCACATCTATTGTGATCGCTCATCCTCATAGAGCTGCAAGCACTGACGACAGTTTCACCCAATGAACGAGCGTTTCGCAATAATCTGACCAAATATCTCCCCGTCTAGATCCACCATAAGGGTCCATTCACACGTCCGTATGTGTTTTGCGGATCCGCAAAACACGGACACCGGTAATGTGCGTTCCACATTTTGCTGACCGCACATCACCGGCACTCTCATAGAAAATGCAAATGCGGACAGCACATTCCGGCCCCATTGAAAATGAATGGGTCCGCACGTGTTCCGCAAAATTGCGGAACGGATGCGGACGAGTGAATGGACCCTAATAGCAGTCGCTACAGAGGTCTACTGTACGAGCAGCCACGCTACAGAGGTCTACTGTACGAGCAGCCACGCTACAGAGGTCTACTGTACGAGCAGCCACGCTACAGAGGTCTACTGTACGAGCAGCCACGCTACAGAGGTCTACACTGTACGAGCAGCCACGCTACAGAGGTCTACACTGTACGAGCAGCCACGCTACAGAGGTCTACACTGTACGAGCAGCCACGCTACAGAGGTCTACACTGTACGAGCAGCCACGCTACAGAGGTCTACACTGTACGAGCAGCCACGCTACAGAGGTCTACACTGTACGAGCAGCCACGCTACAGAGGTCTACACTGTACGAGCAGCCACGCTACAGAGGTCTACACTGTACGAGCAGCCACGCTACAGAGGTCTACACTGTACGAGCAGCCACGCTACAGAGGTCTACACTGTACGAGCAGCCACGCTACAGAGGTCTACACTGTACGAGCAGCCACGCTACAGAGGTCTACACTGTACGAGCAGCCACGCTACAGAGGTCTACACTGTACGAGCAGCCACGCTACAGAGGTCTACACTGTACGAGCAGCCACGCTACAGAGGTCTACACTGTACGAGCAGCCGCGCTACAGAGGTCTACACTGTACGAGCAGCCGCGCTACAGAGGTCTACACTGTACGAGCAGCCGCGCTACAGAGGTCTACACTGTACGAGCAGCCGCGCTACAGAGGTCTACACTGTACGAGCAGCCGCGCTACAGAGGTCTACACTGTACGAGCAGCCGCGCTACAGAGGTCTACACTGTACGAGCAGCCGCGCTACAGAGGTCTTTACTGTACGAGCAGCCGCGCTACAGAGGTCTTTACTGTACGAGCAGCCGCGCTACAGAGGTCTTTACTGTACGAGCAGCCGCGCTACAGAGGTCTACTGTACGAGCAGCCGCGCTACAGAGGTCTACTGTACGAGCAGCCGCGCTACAGAGGTCTTTACTGTACGAGCAGCCGCGCTACAGAGGTCTTTACTGTACGAGCAGTCGCGCTACAGAGGTCTTTACTGTACGAGCAGCCGCTACATTGGTCTACTGTACGAGCAGCCACTAAAGAGGTCTACTGTAAGCAGTCACTACAGAGATCTACTGTAAGAGCAGTCACACTACCGAGGTCTTTACTGTAAGAGCAGTCACTACAGAGGTCTTTACTGTAAGAGCAGTCACGCTACAGAGGTCTACTGTACGAGCAGTCGCTACAGAGGTCTTTACTGTAAGAGCAGTCGCTACATTGGTCTACTGTACGAGCAGCCACTATGGAGCTCTCTACTGTACGAGCAGCCACTATGGAGCTCTCTACTGTACGAGCAGCCACTATGGAGCTCTCTACTGTACGAGCAGTCACACTACAGAGGTCTACTGTAAGAGCAGTCACACTACAGAGGTCTACTGTAAGAGCAGTCACACTACAGAGGTCTACTGTAAGAGCAGTCACACTACAGAGGTCTTTAAGAGCAGTCGCTACATTGGTCTACTGTACGAGCAGCCACTAAAGAGGTCTACTGTAAGCAGTCACTACAGAGATCTACTGTAAGAGCAGTCACACTACCGAGGTCTTTACTGTACGAGCAGTCGCTACAGAGGTCTTTACTGTACGAGCAGTCGCTACAGAGGTCTTTACTGTACGAGCAGTCGCTACAGAGGTCTTTACTGTACGAGCAGTCGCTACAGAGGTCTTTACTGTACGAGCAGTCGCTACAGAGGTCTTTACTGTACGAGCAGTCGCTACAGAGGTCTTTACTGTACGAGCAGTCGCGCTACAGAGGTCTTTACTGTACGAGCAGTCGCGCTACAGAGGTCTTTACTGTACGAGCAGTCGCGCTACAGAGGTCTTTACTGTACGAGCAGTCGCGCTACAGAGGTCTTTACTGTACGAGCAGTCGCGCTACAGAGGTCTTTACTGTACGAGCAGTCGCGCTACAGAGGTCTTTACTGTACGAGCAGTCGCGCTACAGAGGTCTTTACTGTACGAGCAGTCGCGCTACAGAGGTCTTTACTGTACGAGCAGTCGCGCTACAGAGGTCTTTACTGTACGAGCAGTCGCGCTACAGAGGTCTTTACTGTACGAGCAGTCGCGCTACAGAGGTCTTTACTGTACGAGCAGTCGCGCTACAGAGGTCTTTACTGTACGAGCAGTCGCGCTACAGAGGTCTTTACTGTACGAGCAGTCGCGCTACAGAGGTCTTTACTGTACGAGCAGTCGCGCTACAGAGGTCTTTACTGTACGAGCAGTCGCGCTACAGAGGTCTTTACTGTACGAGCAGTCGCGCTACAGAGGTCTTTACTGTACGAGCAGTCGCGCTACAGAGGTCTTTACTGTACGAGCAGTCGCGCTACAGAGGTCTTTACTGTACGAGCAGTCGCGCTACAGAGGTCTTTACTGTACGAGCAGTCGCGCTACAGAGGTCTTTACTGTACGAGCAGTCGCGCTACAGAGGTCTTTACTGTACGAGCAGTCGCGCTACAGAGGTCTTTACTGTACGAGCAGTCGCGCTACAGAGGTCTTTACTGTACGAGCAGTCGCGCTACAGAGGTCTTTACTGTACGAGCAGTCGCGCTACAGAGGTCTTTACTGTACGAGCAGTCGCGCTACAGAGGTCTTTACTGTACGAGCAGTCGCGCTACAGAGGTCTTTACTGTACGAGCAGTCGCGCTACAGAGGTCTTTACTGTACGAGCAGTCGCGCTACAGAGGTCTTACTGTAGAGCAGTCGCGCTACAGAGGTCTTTACTGTACGAGCAGTCGCGCTACAGAGGTCTTTACTGTACGAGCAGTCGCGCTACAGAGGTCTTTACTGTACGAGCAGTCGCGCTACAGAGGTCTTTACTGTACGAGCAGTCGCGCTACAGAGGTCTTTACTGTACGAGCAGTCGCGCTACAGAGGTCTTTACTGTACGAGCAGCCGCGCTACAGAGGTCTTTACTGTACGAGCAGCCGCGCTACAGAGGTCTTTACTGTACGAGCAGCCGCGCTACAGAGGTCTTTACTGTACGAGCAGCCGCGCTACAGAGGTCTTACTGTACGAGCAGCCGCGCTACAGAGGTCTTTACTGTACGAGCAGCCGCGCTACAGAGGTCTTTACTGTACGAGCAGCCGCGCTACAGAGGTCTTTACTGTACGAGCAGCCGCGCTACAGAGGTCTTTACTGTACGAGCAGCCGCGCTACAGAGGTCTTTACTGTACGAGCAGCCGCGCTACAGAGGTCTACACTGTACGAGCAGCCGCGCTACAGAGGTCTTTACTGTACGAGCAGCCGCGCTACAGAGGTCTACACTGTACGAGCAGCCGCGCTACAGAGGTCTACTGTACGAGCAGCCGCGCTACAGAGGTCTACTGTACGAGCAGCCGCTACAGAGGTCTACTGTACGAGCAGTCGCTACAGAGGTCTTTACTGTAAGAGCAGTCGCTACAGAGGTCTTTACTGTAAGAGCAGTCACTACAGAGGTCTTTACTGTAAGAGCAGTCACTACAGAGGTCTTTACTGTAAGAGCAGTCGCTACATTGGTCTACTGTACGAGCAGCCACTATGGAGCTCTCTACTGTACGAGTAGTCACTACAGAGGTCTACTGTAAGAGCAGTCACACTACAGAGGTCTTTAAGAGCAGTCACTACAGAGGTCTTTACTGTAAGAGCAGTCACGCTACAGAGGTCTTTACTGTACGAGCAGTCGCGCTACAGAGGTCTTTACTGTACGAGCAGTCGCGCTACAGAGGTCTTTACTGTACGAGCAGTCGCGCTACAGAGGTCTTTACTGTACGAGCAGTCACGCTACAGAGGTCTTTACTGTACGAGCAGTCGCGCTACAGAGGTCTTTACTGTACGAGCAGTCGCGCTACAGAGGTCTTTACTGTACGAGCAGTCGCGCTACAGAGGTCTTTACTGTACGAGCAGTCGCGCTACAGAGGTCTTTACTGTACGAGCAGTCGCGCTACAGAGGTCTTTACTGTACGAGCAGTCGCGCTACAGAGGTCTTTACTGTACGAGCAGTCGCGCTACAGAGGTCTTTACTGTACGAGCAGTCGCGCTACAGAGGTCTTTACTGTACGAGCAGTCGCGCTACAGAGGTCTTTACTGTACGAGCAGTCGCGCTACAGAGGTCTTTACTGTACGAGCAGTCGCGCTACAGAGGTCTTTACTGTACGAGCAATCGCGCTACAGAGGTCTTTACTGTACGAGCAGTCGCTACAGAGGTCTTTACTGTAAGAGCAGTCGCTACAGAGGTCTTTACTGTAAGAGCAGTCGCTACAGAGGTCTTTACTGTAAGAGCAGTCGCTACAGAGGTCTTTACTGTAAGAGCAGTCGCTACATTGGTCTACTGTACGAGCAGCCACTATGGAGCTCTCTACTGTACGAGCAGTCACTACAGAGGTCTACTGTAAGAGCAGTCGCTACAGAGGTCTTTACTGTACGAGCAGTCACTACAGAGGTCTACTGTAAGAGCAGTCACACTACAGCGGTCTTTAAGAGCAGTCGCTACATTGGTCTACTGTACAAGCAGTCACTATGGAGCTCTCTACTGTACGAGCAGTCACACTATGGAATAGTTTGATGAATCAAGGGGTCTGTAATCGGTGGCTGTCCATCTGTTAATTAAGGAACTACAACTCAGGCACTCGGGGCATACTGGGAGTTGCTGTTCTACGGCCACACTTTTCACTACAGCTGGATCATGATCTGTGTGCGCCTTTTTCCTACCAGCATGTGGGTTTTTTGGTAAGGATGATTAACAGCTTTCCTTTTTGTTTCCTCTAATTAATTTGGTGCCGGGTTCTGTGCTGCGAGCGGCTGCCAGGAGGAGCGGGCACAGATGGAGATGTTTCTGCACAGACTCGGAATAAATAACAAACATTTTGCATTTGTGCAGGAACACATTGAATTTCCCAGCGTTCATTATCAGAAGCAAGTCCCGAAAATCTCTGCTCTCCAGGACCGAGCTCCAAAATCATTACGTAACCCGGTCATTAACACCACAGCTAACCCCTAGTAAAAAACAGGCAACATAGTGGATTCTACCTACAGTCCTGTGTAACACCACATAGCACAATGATAACTCTGAGTACAGATAATGTAGTAGATGTTACCTGCAGTCCTATGTAACACAATAAAAGCAATTTTCTCTGCCCTGCACCATCTGATGGAGGAACCTGGATTTGGACAATATCTGGAGAACATCTTCACCTGGTGGAGGAAATCTAATGTTCATGGTCTACTTGGTGCCTCCTCTACAATGAATCTGAAGAGCTCTGCAACAATAACAGCAAACACCTGTAAATGCACTTTTCTTACCCAAGGGACTTTTTGAAATTCTTGTCATGTGGAGCGTTGAGGAGCAGAGGATTCAGCGGCTGCTACGTTGGCACTCATGCCCCAGCACCCACTAGGGTCAGTGTCATAGGAAGCCAATTACCCCCTCAGCATGTTTTGGGGAGTATGGGATAACACACAAACTCCATGGACATATTTTCCCTGGTCAGATTTGAACCCAGGACCCCGCATTATAAATCGGTCATCCCCAACCAGTGGCTCCGGAGTCACATTTGGCTGTCACCCCTCCTGTGTGGCTCGCCATGGGAGTCCTGAGTTATGATTATAGGTACAGGCAATTGCCATTTTTGCAGACTATTACAAGATTTACCACCACAATTAATACCAATTCGGATGGTATAATAATAGTGCTAAAAATCAGCAAACCTGCAATTTCATGTATTTTTTTTTTTGTTTCTCCACATTCAAAATTTCTCTCCTCTATTTTTCCAACCATCACTGAAAATTAATCACAAAATAAAAAGAGTTGAGGACCTCTGCTACAAGGTAACAAGGCTAGCCCCTGAGCCATCGCGCTGACCCTAGGAATGAAGTCCACCCTAATGTAGGCCTTCCGATCACCCCACACCAGTGCCCGGTCTCATTTATGCCCTAATGGCTGAAGGGACCTGAATTTCTGCAGCCACGTCCCAAAATCTAGTGGGACCACAACAATGGGCGAGTGGGGTGACTCCATATTAAGACTCACAAGTGAACAATCACCTATGGATGTGTTGCTCATGTATTTAGACTACAGGGATAACACTTGAGAAATTGTCAGGGGGTGCGAGCTTCGTGGCCGGTGCGGACTGTCGGGTCTGTGCCGTTCCAGGATTTATCGGGAACCAGTCAAAAAGACAGCGACTCGTCAATTGATGCAACTCAGTAAATTTTTATTGCAACTGGAAGACAATACATCACAGAAACGTTATGGTAGATTTTGGGGAAGTGTTATTTACAAGAATCGATGAAATTGTTTCTTTGGCAATATGATTACACATCAAGAAAAAGTGAAATGCAGGAAAATATGCGCTGAAATAAACATAGTACGCCATCCACCGCCGCTGCTCTCCACAGCTCAGCGGCGCCCCTGCTCCGTATCACAGTTCTCGCGTTTAGGACGTTGGCAGCTACACACAAGTACAGAAAAAAATATTGCATTTTTTTTCCCCTGCACTATCCTTGGTTTCTCGGCCAATCCGGGTGCAGACCATTCCCCCCCGTGTTATACCTCAACCCTTTCACTGCTGGAGGGTGTCCTGGAACAATCCACAGTGCAATAGGTTGCATGCGCCACCGCAGAAAGGCAAAATAAACCTAAACAAAACAAAAAGAAAATGGAAAGAAAAAACAGGAATTTCTCCGCAGGAGTGACATCGGCATGCAACGCAGGGTTCTCTGGCAGTGAAGGGGTTAACCAAAACCAAATATTTTTTTTTTCTTTCTTTCATTTTTTTTTTTGATTGCTTTATCACTTAACAAAATAAAATATTTTTTTTTTTCTTAGAAATGTTACAGAATCCATAAAATAAAAATAAAAAAAAATCTACAAGTTTTAAAATGCTTTCCATACAGACATACACACGATATATCTCACAAACATTGTTTAATATCAGAACCACTGGAGGCGGTGGGCGAGGGCCGGGGCGCCCCAAAAACGTCTTTTTGTCCTAATGTACATAAGAATTTAATTTGGCGCTTTACTGTCAGAGAGATCTGGAAACGCACGGTGAAAAATGAGAAAATCGTGAAAGAAGAAAATATAGGTAGATATATGAAGAAAAAGCATAACGCGCAGCAGCAGATGACTATGGGGGGAGTGAGTGTTCGGGCGCCTGTGCCCGGGTGCAGCGTTGGCACGCAGCGCTGGGGCTGGCAGTGAATCTCATGTTTTTACAGAAATGTAAACAAAAACATTAACAGAATCCAAGAGAAACGCCGGCGCCAGGAAGCCACATGACGCAGTCGCCGTCACGGACTGCGCTCCATTTCCCTCGTTCTGATTGTTACATGTAAGAAGGAGCAGCAGATTACATTAAGGTTTGCCCCATTTCCCAGAGGTAGTATGAGGCCGGCTCGTAGACCTGTGCCCATGTGTGGGCCAACAGCTCATGGCAGGACAGGAGGTGAAGGAGGGCGCGTGCAGTTATCTACTAGTGGCCCATGAAACCCAATCTGCACAGTGGAAATGTATTTAGTAGCAGCAGCGCCATCTGGTGGTAAAATGAACATGAACCTGCTGGCACTTCCATGAAGATCTATAAGAGATCTAGGCTGTAATGTGGCAATGAGATGTGAGGTGTACACGAGCTGGGCAGCAGTACGGTATGGTGTATATGTGTGTGTGGTGGGGGAGGGGGGTGGCAGTGGAATATGAGTTTGGGTGGCAGTGGGGTGCACTGGTTATATGAAACAGGAGGCGGGGTATATAAGGGTGGTGGCAGTAGGTGAATGGTGTATATGAGGCATACAATATATAGGGTATAGGTGGCAGTGTTTGGGGTATATGAGGTGGGATGGCAGCGATTTATATATGATATATGAAGGGGCAGCAGTGTATGAGGCAGGTGGCCGCGTATGGGGCAGATGAGGCAGGTGGCCGCGTATGGGGCAGATGAGGCAGGTGGCCGCGTATGGGGCAGATGAGGCAGGTGGCCGCGTATGGGGCAGATGAGGCAGGTGGCCGCGTATGGGGCAGATGAGGCAGGTGGCCGCGTATGGGGCAGATGAGGCAGGTGGCCGCGTATGGGGCAGATGAGGCAGGTGGCCGCGTATGGGGCAGATGAGGCAGGTGGCCGCGTATGGGGCAGATGAGGCAGGTGGCCGCGTATGGGGCAGATGAGGCAGGTGGCCGCGTATGGGGCAGATGAGGCAGGTGGCCGCGTATGGGGCAGATGAGGCAGGTGGCCGCGTATGGGGCAGATGAGGCAGGTGGCCGCGTATGGGGCAGATGAGGCAGGTGGCCGCGTATGGGGCAGATGAGGCAGGTGGCCGCGTATGGGGCAGATGAGGCAGGTGGCCGCGTATGGGGCAGATGAGGCAGGTGGCCGCGTATGGGGCAGATGAGGCAGGTGGCCGCGTATGGGGCAGATGAGGCAGGTGGCCGCGTATGGGGCAGATGAGGCAGGTGGCCGCGTATGGGGCAGATGAGGCAGGTGGCCGCGTATGGGGCAGATGAGGCAGGTGGCCGCGTATGGGGCAGATGAGGCAGGTGGCCGCGTATGGGGCAGATGAGGCAGGTGGCCGCGTATGGGGCAGATGAGGCAGGTGGCCGCGTATGGGGCAGATGAGGCAGGTGGCCGCGTATGGGGCAGGTGGCAGTGAAGTGTCTGAGGTGGGATGTATGGCACTGTATATATATATATATTTTAAGTGCTTTTAAGATGCAGGAGAGCGGCCGCCATCTGGAACTGTTCACATTACACCAGATCTAGGATATGATCTGCAGAATTTCACTTCAATTCAGCCAATCAGGGTGAACGTTTTCGCGGCAGGAAGCGGTCTCATCAGTTACAGAGTTTGGCAGGGTTGCCGCAGTTACTGGGTCCCATTAAGCACTAAAAGTCACCCCAGTACCCCATGTACACATACAGAAGTGCTCCCCCTAGTGCAGGTGTGATGTATTGCACATGTTAGCAGCGTGACGTAAAGGCAGTGAGCCACACGTAAAATGTGTTCTGGTTCGTGATCAATGGCACTTGAACGAAAAAGCAGACCGGGAGCGGAGAATTGAACACAGCAGTGGCCACAGATTGCATTGGGCCCCCAATATCTGAACCTGTTCTGCAAAATGGGGGTTAAAAAAACAAACAAAAAACCAAACGACTGTAGGCTCAAGCCGTGTATATCAGGAAGTACTGTCACACACTGAGGGTTTTGTGTTTGCAGGAACCATAGACCTAAAGCCCGAGGACGTCATGAAGGCGAGCAGAAGACGCACGTGACGACCCGCAGGAGCAGAACTCTCTGAACCAGTAAAGCTTGTAGCACCCCGCCAGCCGCCGTCATTGCCCAGTTTACCAACATATTATTGCCTTATGTTATCCGATAAGACATAAAGGACATAAACTCTTTTTTCTATATAACAGAGAAGCACAGTAGGGTTGTATGTTGGGCTGAATATAAAGACAAGGCAGATCCGAGCCCGACGAGAGGATGAGCTGTAATTATTATTATATTGCAGAGAGAAGAAGTTCCCCAACAGTCAAATGTGTGTCCCTGAAGAAGGTTAGACCTTAGAAACCTGCTTCCAAAAAAATCTGATAAAAAATAACAGGGGCAGGGGTAACTGAAGTCCAGGCCCTGGGCCTAACATTAGAGGCGTTGCCTTTTTTTTTTTCTCTATTTATATGAAAATAATCCATGCGTCATGCTAAATACAGATTTACCTTACAAGAACGGCGCTCGTCTCTGGAAAAAACAAAAAAAAGTAAAATAAAGCCCCAGAACTTGTTTCTTGTCATGAGATCCATGCACCTGTGTGTGAAACGATTGTGGTTTCTGGTGGTCGACCTGATTCTAGGCGCTTCGTGGCAGCTGAATACTGGCGGCAGGTTCCATAGCGCTTTGTAGTTTTTTTTTTTTTTTCGTTTCCATCAGCCGGGGGGGGGGGGGGGGGGGGGGGGGGTTGTTTGTGATCCGCGTCGTTCTGGCAGTCGTCTGTATGCGGTTTCCTTAGCTTTGTCACCGATTGGCAGCATTCGGTCCGGGAGTAAACGGGTTAATCCGGAAAGGATTACGTTGTGATAATTTGAATACAATAGCAATTGGCAACACTGTAGGACTCCATGATTTTTTTTCCTTCTTTTCTTTGCATCCAGGTGGGGGACGACGAAAAAAAAAAAAAAAAAAGGGAGAAGGTTACGGGTCAGATCTATGGCACAGAAGGCTTGGCGGCAGCGGCGACGTTGTTACCGAATCTGCTGTAGAACCGTGGGCACCGCCGGAGGAAGATAAAAAGGAAGGCTGCGGGATCCGGGAACAGCACCCTGCGTCCTAAGCCCCCCAGAGGGTCGGTGCACCAATTTCCATCTTGGGGGTTGTAATTTTTTTGTTTTGTCACCGCCTGCTTGTTTGGCGACTGTGACTGTAAAATTTTGGTATTTGACATTTTTTATTCCTTTTCGGTAAATGAAAAGTGTTTATAAGTTGGCTGAGTTCTATGGCTTCAATATCCTTTAAAAAATAAAACACTATAAGGGAACCCACCCCACCCCCAAAAATAAAATTAAGAATAAGGGAAAAAGAAAAATATGGTTGATATTGCCACAAAATTGTTAAAATTCCTGACGTGCGTAAGGAAACGGTCCAAAGTTCACCAAAATCGGATTTTCCTCTAGTTTTTCGTCGTTTCCTTGTCTTTCTGCCCTTTGGCCGTCCGATTGGTGATGTTATTCAAACAAGACCGGATTCCCGCCAAGTGTAAGAGAGAGCCGGCCGCCTCTTTCATCTCCTCGTCGTCGCTCTCGGGCGGTTTTTCTGTGCGTCTCTTTTTCAGGGGCAGGGCGTCGCTGGGGATCCGTCGCACTTTCAGCAGGTGCTGCTTTTTCTTGTGTTGGGAGGAGTAGCCGCTGTCCCCGAGATAATCCTTGGGCTCTTTCTTTATCTGTTTTTTGTCATCTTCCTCTGTCTCGCTGAAGCTCTCGTGGCTCTGGAAGCTGATGTCACAGCCGTCCCGGCAGACTTTGGCGGCGAACTCATAATGGTCGTCGGCGGAGGAGGACGAGACTGAGTCGCTGGCAGGGGATGAGCTTCTTTTGATGGCAGATTTGGCGCTGCTGTAATTGTGGTCCTCTTTGGGGTCACTGCTGACTACCGGGGAGTCACACGATGGCTCGCTCTCTGTCCTCATGCGGCAGTTTCCGATCCCATTCCTGTAAAGAGAAAGAAGGAACAGAGGTCAGGACGCACCACGGAGAGGACAGACACTTGTGTGGATCAGGACTGGTAATGGGCGAGGACAAATGGGATCTAAATCATCAAGAACAATAGACAAAGTTTTACTGCAGCTCTGCTGAAAAGCATCATGGTCCAGTGGGGGTGGGGCTGTGACAACCTCACAGACGTAATATACAGGCTGGTTGTCAGCAGTAATAGATCAATAGCTGATACTGTAAGGCATGTGGGTCTCCTGTCTGATCACAATGTAATGATATTACTAGTGTATTCAGTGATGTCACTAACAGAGGGCGGGGCTGTGACAACCTCACAAACATCAAATAGCGTCTGGTTGTCAGCAGTAATAGGTAGAGCAGCTGTAACTGTAGTATAAGGTGTGTGGTTCTACTGTGGAGAAGATCAGATTTTTTTAAACTCCAGACTATTTTGTACGTTGCTCTATTTCCTTTGCTCTCCCCGCCCCGCTCTGGTATCGCGCACTTAGTCTGCGCGCCGCGCCTCCCCCGTCTTGCATCTTCCTAGAATATATTTGATCCTCCGGGGTCTATTAGACAGAATGATATTCCAATAAACGCGGCCGTCCGGCCTTATAAATATTCCATGCCATGCTATTTATTTTGTAGCCACAGGGCAGATTCTCAGCTTCAGATAAGAATTATAAAGAAGAAAAGAACCCTTCACTAACGAGACATTAGAAGTGGCTCATACTGGGCGATTTTTTACATTTTATTTTTTTAATATAAGCGGTCACGGGGTCAGATATGTATCCGTTTTCCTCCAATCTGGTGTTTAGTTCTGACCTAGTTCTTATCAAACAGCTGAGGCTTTGTTACAATGTAATAGTGTCGACAATATCAGTCAACCTGGAATCCAGGACAGGGAAGCTGCTGCAGTATTAAAGAGATTTTTTCAAGACCTAAATATTTTAAAAAAACATAAAAAAAAAAAAGATAGGTCATCAATATCAGATCGTTGGGGGGTCCGACTTTCCGCGCTTGCGCAGATCAGCTGTAGAAAGGGCCATGGCGCTTAATCAAGAGCTGCGGGAACTTACTTGTCACATGGCCTTTATGTAGCTCATTCAAGTGAATGGGACTGAGCTGCAATACCAAGCACAGCCACTAAACAGTGTATGGCGCTGTGACTGGTATAGTATGAAGAGGCAGAGGTCACTTTAAACAGCTGATCGGTTGGGGGAGGGGGGGGAGAGTGTATGACAACCACAAATCAGATATTGATGACCTATCCTGAGGATACGAGTCCGTGGTTAGGGTCCGCATTTATTGCGGGTCAGATGCGGACCCATTAACCCACAAAAGATGCAGACAGCACTCAGTGTGCCGCCCTGGTTCTGAAAAAAAATAAATAGAACATGTCCTATTCTTGTCCGTATCAAGTAAAAGCATAGGACTGCTCTGTTGTGGGCCAGATGTCTCGTTCTGCAAAGTGCAGAATGCACACGGCCGGTATCCATGTTTTGCAGATTCGCAATTTGCAGACTGAAAAACGGACACGGTCGTGTGCATGAAACCGAAGTCATCAACAATTAATTTCAGGGAAACCCCTTTAACCAGTTAGCATGATTGTGATACACTGTAGCAAAGTCTCAGCTGTGAGGAGTTTTGTGTGCCTTTTGAGTCCCTTGATGTGAAGAATGCTCAACTTCACTGACAGCAGGCAGAGATCTTGAAAAAAGGTGAATAACTAAGACTAAATCTAAAGAAAGTGGCGAAATATTTCTTTATACAAGGGTTAAAGGGGTTCACCGGGCTTTTTAAATTGATGACCTATGCTCTGGATAGGTCACCAATATCAGATCGGCGAGGGTCAGACACCCGGCACCCCGCCGATCAGCTGTATGAGGACACAGCGCGCGCCGTGCACACGTGCCGTCTCCCTACTCTCTTCCTGTCCGCTGCTGCAGTCTATGGTCTTTGCTATAGATAGACAGCAGCAGCGGAAAGGAAGAGAGACAGGAGGCGGCACGTGTGCACGGCGCGCGCTGTGTCCTCATACAGCTGATCAGTGTGGTGCCGGGTGTCTGACCCTCGCCGATCTGATATTGATGACCTATCCTGAGGATAGTTTAAACAATAATAAAAGCCCGGTGAACCCCTTTGACCCTTGTATAAAGAAATATTCCGCCACTTTCTTTAGATTTAGTCTTAGTTATTCACCTTTCTCAAGATCTCTGCCTGCTGTCAGTGAAGTTGAGCATTCTACACACCAAGGGACTGAAAAGGCACACAAAACTCCTCACAGCTGAGACTTTGCTTCAGTGTATCAGGGTAGACAACCATCATGCCAACTGGTTAAAGGGGTTTCCCTGGAATTAAATATATATATATTTTTTTAACATCAAGGGTGGACACCGGCCCTTTAAGTTTGCCCTCAGTTCACAGCACTGTGCTCATGGCAGGATGTTGCTGGAAACAACCTCGGGGCAGAAAGCGCTAAATGTTTCCACACTGGTTGACATAAAGTTAGCGCGCCGGGTCTATTCCTCCATCCCTCCGTAGAAAAAGAACAAAAAAAAAAAAAGTTTCCAGCTGACGGAGGCAACACAAATCCAAAATTTAAAGGGTTTATGCCATGGCTCCTTCTAACAACCTAGAACCAGCCCTGTGCCTCATATGGATCCAGAGATCTCACTATTCATTCCTTTGCTATCTTCTCAGGCTGGCAGCTCAGGGGGTGTGTCCTTTCTGCTGCAGATCTCTCTCCCTGTAACTGCCACAGCTTCTAAGGCCCCTTTCACACGGGCGAGATTTGCACGTGGGTGCAATGCGTGAAGTGAACGCATTGCACCCTCACTGAATCCGGACCCATTCATTTCTATGGGGCTGTGCACATGAGCGGGGATTTTCACGCATCACTTGTGCGTTGCATGAAAATCGCAGCATGCTCTATATTGTGCGTTTTCCACACAACGCAAGCCCCATAGAAGTGAATGGGGCTGCGTGAAAAATCGCATGCATCTGCAAGCAAGTGCGGATGCGGTGCGATTTTCACGCACGGTTGCTAGGAGACGATCGGGATGGAGACCCGATCATTATTATTTTCCCTTATAACATGGTTATAAGGGAAAATAATAGCATTCTGAATACAGAATGCATAGTGCAATAGCGCTGGAGGGGTTAAAAATAATAATAATTTAACTCACCTTAGTCCACTTGCTCGCGCAGCCCAGCATCTCTTCTGTCTGTCTTCTGTGCAGGAAAAGGACCTGTGGTGACATCACTCCGGTCATCACATGATCCATCACCATGGTAAAAGATCATGTGATGGACCATGTGATGACCGGAGTGACGTCACCACAGGTCCTTTTCCAGCACACAGCACAGAAGACAGACAGAAGAGATGCCGGCTGCGCGAGCAAGTGGATTAAGGTGCTATCGTACTATGGATTCTGTATTCAGAATGCTATTATTTTCCCTTATAACCATGTTATAAGGGAAAATAATACAATCTACACAACCCCGATCCCAAGCCCGAACTTCTGTGAAGAAGTTCGGGTACCAAACATGCTGATTTTTATCACGCGCGTGCAAAACGCATTACAATGTTTTGCACTCGTGCGGAAAAATCACGCATTTTCCCGCAACGCACACGCCTCTTATCCGGGCAAAAAACATGACGCCCGTGTGAAAGAGGCCTAACAGTAGATATGGCTGGTGACAGTTGAAGATAAAGGGCTCATGCACACAACTGTATGTATTTTGCGGTATGCAAAAAAATACGGCTGATGTCCGCGTGATTGCATCCGTAACAATATCAATCCTTGTCCACCCAATAAAATTTGATTGGGTTTTGGGGTGGAAAAGAATGTTATATGTTATATGCAATGGTAATGACTATATGTTGTATTTGAAAACGTATAAATAAAGATTTATCTAAAAAAATAATAATAAATCCTTGTCCACAAAACGGAGGCGAATAGGACATGTATGTTTTTTTGCGGGGCTACGGAACGGAAATACGGATGTGGACAGCACACTGTGCTGTCTGCATTTTTTGTGGACCTATTGAAATGAACGGGTCCGCAACCGATCTGCAAAAATAAAAATGGAACGGACATGGAAACAAAATACATTTGACGTCACAGAGCTGGAGCGCCGAAATCTCGCGATGCGCGAGCTAGCGCATGCGTAGTTCGTTCCCTGTGCTGATGCCAGCACAGGGAATGAACATGATGCCGACACTGCGCATGCGCTAGCTCGCGCACCGCGAGATTTCGGCGCTCCAGCTCTGTGACGTCAGCCAGCAAGGAGGAGATTCGGAGGACGCGGGGCGGTGCTGGGCTCCTTTCCGCTTGACTCATCTCCGGATACAGGACACATATCTGATCATTTGCATAACGATCAAAACGTTTTTTTTAGCACAATAAAAGCACAGAGAGCTATGGGGACTGGGTACTGCAGATGTGCTAGCGGCCATCTAGCAGCCCATGTCCTCAGCTCCATGCAAAAAAATCCTGGTGACAGGTTTTCTTTAAACCAGGGATGCCCAACCTGGGGCCCTCCAGATGTTGCAAAACTACAACTCCCAGTACGCCCGGACAGACTACAGCTATCATCTTACAGCCGGGCATGATGGGAGTTGTAGTTTTACAACAGCTGGAGGGCCGCAGGGCGAGCATCCCTGCCTTAAACTGAGCACGTTCGACCCAGCTCAGCGAGACTGGCAAACACATAAGAACAAAAAGTGGCGGCATACAGATAGATTTTATAGCTCAGCGGCTATACTAAGTTTTTAATTACATGCAAAAACAAAAGTATTCAGATCCAGGTGCTGGTCTGAAAAAATTTCATTTTCCATGGCACAACCCCTTTAAGGGCCCATTTACACGGGCAGCTGTTCTACCACCATTATGGTTGGCAGCACGCCCCTGTGCGCATGAGGAGATGATTGTTTGCCAGCAGATCGCTGGGCATGGTTACATGGGGTAATGATCAGAAGGTGTATCCAGACGATGACATCACCAGAATGGCGGTGTACATACCTTACAGCAGCAGCCATACTTCCAATAGGGTTGATTGGTAAAGGTCTGACGCCCTGGAAGATCCCTCTGCTGAGGACGCGGGCTCCATTTTGTATCACTCCAGGAGAAACTGTGGAGACAGAAGGAGAGGGATTGTCAGTATCCGGCAGAACATTGGGGGGACCCTACAAACCAACGTTACCACTATACAAGGTCCGGCATCCAGACAAAGGGCAATATCCTGCAAGCCCGGCCCTAAACAAAAACAAGACCATTTCCAGTTTTTTCCTGGTTCATACACAGAATGGTTTGTGGCTGGAGCAGCGACTACTGTATGAGAAGGCCAGTCCATAAATATCATTCATTTTGGCCTATAGCAACAGAAGTGGACTTGTCACCCAGCTTTCCACAAACGAATCGCTTCTCTCCTGCGG
The DNA here is from genome assembly GCF_014858855.1 of Bufo gargarizans. Taxonomy (NCBI): domain Eukaryota; kingdom Metazoa; phylum Chordata; class Amphibia; order Anura; family Bufonidae; genus Bufo; species Bufo gargarizans. Next base: position 25,927,621 of record NC_058090.1, on the reverse strand, counting down.
ATCCTCACTGTAGTTCTGGTATTCTACTGATGAACCAGGAGGCTCTGGATGAAAAATGATGCATGGGATTGTAGGAGACACAGATTATCAGTGTTGCAATAATCTTAAATCTGGTGACACATCAGAGGCGTCACGATGTATCACACGACTGAGCCCTGGAGATTCCTCATTATCTGGCAGGGGTAAGATCAGCCATTCATACCTTTCCAAGGTTTAAACCTGTCACTAAACCCACCACGTCCCCTGATTTTCCATAATGGGGGGACGCCCTGTCTACAGAAATCCCCGTCATAGGCTGACATGAAGCTGGCAGTGTTGGCACCTGCTCTCCCATTGACTGTGCGGTAGACTGAGGATGGACTAGTAATGGAGATCTTCACTGCAGCCGTTGCTACCTCCCATGATCAGTACCTGTATCACATATTGGGGTTACCGGCCCTTTAAGCCTAAAAGGAACAGCGAGTTCCAACTATAAATCCATATCCGACATGGAAAGCCTCCAGGGACAGGTGATGTACACATAGTGAGGAGGGACATCTCCACCTCCCTCTCTCCCCTCCATCGGATTTGTGATTCATAATCTCTGCCCTCCGATTACCCGGCTCTGGCACAAGCTGCGCACAATCAAGGCCTAATTGCAGCCGAGACGTGGATCCGTCTGCGCTGTTTAAGCTAAACACGTGCGGCTGATCATAATATTGAATTTATTTTTGACAATTTTCATTGAAGTGACATCTGTTGGTGAATAATTTGCCGCCGGCGGATTTTAATTCCATGCGACGAGATTCCTGAAATTAGGCGGAGCTCTCTGATCGTTATTATCCGTGATAACGACCGGCGGGGGCTCTGCCAGGAACGGGGGCGCTCGCCCATCACAACAAATTTACCAGGAGGGATCCCCCAAAAAATTTCTCACAGAGAGCCAGGATATCACAAGAGACGGGAGGAAACGGGGAATGTCAGGTCGGAGAGGGGGAGGGGACGGCACCAGCTACGAGGACTGCGCGCGAGGGACCATAGGACACAATGGCGAGGTAACATCAAGGAGAAAAAAATAAATAAATAATCTGACCGATATGAAATCCCAGCCGCTGGAATCAGAAATGCAGAAACTCCGTTGACATTATAATAAATTATTCTGCAACTTTCTGATAGACTTTGTGTTTCACATCGTCAACTGTTTCTGTCTTTTTTTTTATTATTTTTTGCAATTACGTAACATTAACAAATAACAGGAATAGGACAGCATGTGATCAAAGAGAAGCGCAGCGCTGAAGTGTGATGTCATCAGCAAGCGCTGAGAAAAAGTGACATCAGAATAAGGCCCCACATACACGACGTGTCGACTTTGTGGTCGTGGATCTGCCAAAGACGCCTGTGGTTCGTGTGCTGTCCGCATTTATTTTGCGGACCATAGACTTGAACGGGTCCCGTGGTCCGCATTTTGCGGCCAAGTTTAGGACATGCCCTATCTTTTTGCGAAACGGACATATGGATATGGAAAGCACACAGAACCTACATATCTGTTCTGCATAAATATAGACTATGTCCGCAAAATGCATGATGTAGGTGCATGATGTACACGGAAGTAAAGGGATCCGCAAGAAAATGTGGTAGTATCCGTATTTGTGCATCCACAATTAGCAGACCGCAAAATACATAGGGTCATGTGCATGAGGCCTTAAAGAAGCACTCCCACAAAAAGTTGTAATCTCTGACCCGTTAGAAAGGTACATGATGTGAACTGTAGAGAAGGTAATCCTCTCACCAGTACCTCCCCTCTGATCCTCTGCTGTGTCATGTGACCAGCACTCTGACTCTCCAAATGACACAGCAGGGGTGAACAGGAAGGCAGTTTCTCTATGTAATCCTATGGGAGCATAGGATAGAGAAGTAACCGACTTCCTGTCCTGTGTTAGTTGGAGGGTCAGAGTGCTGGTCACATGACACAGCTGAGGGTCAGAAGGGAGGTTATAACTCACAAATGCAGTCACTGGTAAGAAGATTGCCTTCACTACAAAGTACATCATGCACCTTTCTAACAGGTCAGAGAATAAAGATTTTTGGGGGAGTGCTTTTTTAAAAGAAAAGCAAAGCAATTCATTAATACAGCACCGAGTGTAAAGTGTCATGTCACCCTCTGAAGATCCACGAGACCAGCACAATCAGTGCGCAGTCTGAACACATACTGAAGGGGTTCACTCACTGTCCTGACCCCCAGGAAGCTACCCCCCCCCCCCTCGACATATTGAGCGACTGTGTAAAATATCTGTCCAATGTGGACAAAATAAAGGGACTCCACCTGGGAAGAGATGAGGTCTCTCGGTCGTGATGAAGAGAAAAGTAATAAACTGGTAGAACTATCCATCAGGACTGGTGAATCCATAGACACTGGACTGCGAGGGCGTTCGGGCAAATACCCACCATGGGAAGATAGCGCTGTAACCTAAGAAACCAATTCATGAAACTGTGGCCCATCCCGCTCAAGTCCCTCCCCCGTGACTCCTATCAGGAGGCTCGGATAACCCTGCAGCCCTACTGAGTCTCAACGGCACAAGATTAATGCACAAAGCCCAACTTTTGCGGAACCCCCTTTGTCTCGGAGTAGATACTAGGAAGGGCCAGGAAACACATTTGAGGCTACGTTACATGATGGATCGGGGAGAATTAGTTAAAGTCTATTATCTGGGACCCCCACCTCTAACAATGCTCTCAGGTTGTCTGAAAGACCCGGAAGGGCAAGAGAATCCAAAAAATATTCTATACTAGGTGGATCTGATGGTCCGGACCTATGCAGATCTTCAAGGTATTTTACATGGGAGTATGCTCCAGGGGCGGACTGGCCACAGACACTACAGGGAAACTAACCGGTAGGCCGATGCCCAGAGAGACGCCCAAGTCCCCCTCTTAGCCATCAGCCAGTGTGCCGCACTGTGGTATTTTGGTTGGGGCGGTATTTTGTGCCGCACTGTGGTATTTTGGTTGGGGCGGTATTTTGTGCCGCACTGTGGTATTTTGGTTGGGGCGGTATTTTGTGCCGCACTGTGGTATTTTGGTTGGGGCGGTATTTTGTGCCGCACTGTGGTATTTTGGTTGGGGCGGTATTTTGTGCCGCACTGTGGTATTTTGGTTGGGGCGGTATTTTGTGCCGCACTGTGGTATTTTGGTTGGGGCGGTATTTTGTGCCGCACTGTGGTATTTTGGTTGGGGCGGTATTTTGTGCCGCACTGTGGTATTTTGGTTGGGGCGGTATTTTGTGCCGCACTGTGGTATTTTGGTTGGGGCGGTATTTTGTGCCGCACTGTGGTATTTTGGTTGGGGCGGTATTTTGTGTCGCACTGTGGTATTTTGGTTGGGGCGGTATTTTGTGCCGCACTGTGGTATTTTGGTTGGGGCGGTATTTTGTGCCGCACTGTGGTATTTTGGTTGGGGCGGTATTTTGTGCCGCACTGTGGTATTTTGGTTGGGGCGGTATTTTGTGCCGCACTGTGGTATTTGGTTGGGGTGGTATTTTGTGCTGCACTGTGATATTTTGTTGGGGAGGAAATTTGTGTCGCACTGTGGTATTTGGATTTGCAGAATTTTGCGCTGCACTGTGGTATTTGGTTGGGGCGGTATTTTGTGCTGCTCTAAGGTATTGCTGGCCCTGCCTACTTCTGTTGTCCCGCCTTCTGTCAGTGTGGACCCATCTACAACATGAGGGTACTTTTAGCTTATTCCCATTCCCACTTTAAGTTCCCAGTCCGCCCCTGGTATGCTCCCTCTGCGTACCAGGATCACAAATTTCAGGACCTCTTAACAGTGTATAAGCCGATCAAAGAGGGGTCCTACCCGGTTACCACACTATAATATTCATATTGCAAGGATCCACCTTGGCCACATGCTATACCGCGGAAGACGTTATTTACGAGGAATTCTGCCTCCAAGTATTTTTCCTTCATAACTGAGGAAGGAGATTGGCTCGAGTCTGGAATTACGTCTTTGGCTATGTGCCCCCTCATTGCAGCCTTGGAGGTAGTAGCCCACACTAATGCTATATCATCCCTATGCTGTATTAAATTCTCACCGTTTTCAAGATCTTCGCTTGCTGTCAGTGACAGGAAATTGTTTATCTTTAGAGGCTGAAAACCACTCCTGGCTTAATGGCAATCTGTCACCAGCGACCTCTGTATCCATAGACACACAGCTGTGGTTCACCTGATTAAGGCTTTGTTCTTAAGTTATGATACTATTTTTTTATCAGCAAATTTGGTGCAATTATGGCGTCACCATTGCTCCTGTTGCACCCAAGCTCCACTTATTTCTGTGGTCAGCCCCTCCCCGGCTGCTTTGATTGACAGAGCCAGACAGTGGCAGAGCAGTAAGGAAGGGGCCGGCGACAGAATCCCTTTAATACTTATCGCAGCTGAGAGTTTGTTTCTATTGTATAAGGACTTGTCATCGCTGATCTCTAGGCATGAATACATCACTAGAGAGCAGCGGTGACATCACCGAGAATGCCGCCTATCCATTCACTAGAGAGCAGCGGTGACACCACTGAGAATGCCGCCTATCCATTCACTAGAGAGCAGCGGTGACATCACTGAGAATGCCGCCTATCAATTTACTAGAGAACAGCGGTGACATCACTGAGAATACAGCCCATCTATTCACTAGAGAGCAGCGGTGACATCAATGAGAATGCCGCCTATCCATTCACTAGAGAGCAGCGGTGACATCACTGAGAATGCCGCCTATCAATTCACTAGAGAACAGCGGTGACATCACTGAGAATAAAGCCCATCTATTCACTAGAGAGCAGCGGTGACATCACTGAGAATGCCGCCTAGCCATTCACTAGACATCAGGGGTGACATCACTGAGAATGCAGCCTATCCATTCACTAGAGATCAGGGGTGACATCACTGAGAATGCAGCCTATTCATTCACTAGAGAGCAGCGGTGACTTCAGGCGCTTCTCTCCACCGACACATTTCATTCTTGTGAATACTAGAACACATGGCTGCTTGGTGAATGTGCCGGCCCTTTAATGCGATGCTCTTCCTCTATTACAGTGGAGAATTATAATTATTTACTGTGTGTCATGGCCGCTCTCTATTTCTGGATTACTCGACAATGACATGAAAGGCGTCGTCTCCAGCTGACTGACACAGATAATAAGCAGTGACTCATTGGGATTCTCCCCGTGCTGTTAAGGTCTCGCTTAGAAAACCCATTCAGTAAGTTAATAAAATACATCGTGTCGGATTCATGATGTGAAAACACATCTACACATCCCCAGACGCCACACATACACAGGGCTATGCTGGGCTTTGTGGTGCCCTGCTCGAACCTAAGGGAACAGTTTGTATCTAGGCTGGGAGGATTTACGCGTTTCACTCCAGATCTGTTCCCCATAGATGTAGCAGAGACAAGCTGCACAGATAATACAGGGGTGGACTGGAAACTTAAAGTGGCCCTGGAAAAAAAACTAAAACCTAAAATTGGCCCCGTGTTGTAGGTGGATCCAGTCTGACAGAAGGCCGGGCAAAACAAGTAGACAAGAAGTAGGTGGGGTTAATCGTACCTTAGTGCAGTACAAAATACCGCCCCCTGCAGAACCAAATCCCACTGTGCAGTACAAAATACCGCCCCCGCAGAACCAAATCCCACTGTGCAGCACAAACTACTGCTGCCCCCTCTGCAGTATTAAACTGCATCACTGTACAGGAATTCAGGAGGGCACCTGTGGCCACGGCCAGGGGCATACCGTATTTATCGCCCCATAAGACGCATTTTTCCCCCCCAAAGGGAGGGGGGGGGGGGGAATGTCCCTGCGTCCTATGGGGGTGAGTACTAATGAGCACTTATTAGTACCATAGGACCGGGTAGCGGTGAAGGCTCTGTACTCACCGCTTCCTGGTCCACGGCTGTGAAGGCTGCGCACGGTGTGAGGGCACTCTGTAACCTCACGCTGTGCGCGCCAGATCACAGCACAGCCGGAGGCAGGATGAAGAGGATTGCACTAAAGGAGAGGAGCGGCGGCGTCCGGGAGCAGGAGAGGTAAGTGTTTTTTTTTTGTTTTGTGTTCTGTGACTGATGAGAGGCATGGAGGCTGCTATGGGGTCTGAAACATGGCCATGGGGGCTGAAATATGGCAATGGGGGCTGATATGGGAGCTGATGAAAGGCATGGGGCTCTTATCTGAGGTCTGATTGGGGGTCATTCACATTGGGGTCTGAGCTGAGGTCTTATTAACATTGGGGGTCTGATTGGGGCTGTCATCTGAAGTTTGATTAACACTGGGGATCTGACTGGTGGTCTGACCCGAGGTCTAATGAAAAATAATTTTTTTCTTATTGTCCTCCTCTAAAACCTATGTGTGTGTCTTATTGGCCGATGCGTCTTATAGGGCCAAAAATACGGTAAGTACCTCATGCTCCTAGCATTAATTAATGCTGAGAGCATCACATCGTTAAGTACCCAGGTGGCGGCCATTAGGAGGACTCTGGTGGCCCCCTAGGGCATCGGCCGTCCGGGAAATTTCCCTGTAGGGTCTAATGGCCATTCCACCTCTGTAGATATAGGTTCCCGCTGTAATGTCAGTCACATGTAGTGTCGCTGTCTACTCACAACCTGCGTGTAAATCATGTGGAGAATTCAATAGCATCATGGCGCTGGCAGCGGCGATGTCGGGATCTGTGAAAATCAACCAACAGATACGTTACTAAACGTCAGCGTGAAATCTTACACTAAACTTATAGACTCTATGACAGGGAAGAGACGCAGGTAGCCCACCACCAGGGGGCGCAGGCCACCGGCCGAACAGTCACATGATCCGAGAGCGGAGGAAGGAAAGGGACAGAAGAGACGTCACACAGAGCAGAGGACACGGGTCAAACCCCCAAGCCCCCCCCCCCCACAATCTCCTAAAACGCCCAGTATCATAATGTAATATAGAGCTTCAACGCAGCCTCGTGTTGTCACTGAGGTATGAGGTACTTTGGGCTTCGGGTATCTAAGAGGCTGATCTCTGCAATGGTCTCTGGCAGTAAGTCTAGCCTCCAGGAACGGTCTGATGCCCCCTGTCCATAAGGCCCTCTGAACCTCGTGCCTCTGCTACAGCAGCTACACTCAATGAAAAGAAAACTCATTTTGTAATATGAACATTTCTGTTTTGCTCCGTTTCAAGTTCTCTGGATGCAGCCTGCAGTGTAAAGGATGGAGGTTTTCATCCTCCTGGTCACAGCTATGTCCAGGCTCCAGCCTATATGTATACACAATAACCGTCCTTCAAGCTGTATCGTATCCATACTCATTCACACAGATACTAGGCCACATAGGGTGAACCCTGGATGTAACCATGACAACCACAATACTAAACCTCCATTCTTTACACTGCAGGATGCATTTAGAAAAATATCAAATAGAAACAAAGTTTAGAAGACGTTTTTGTTCGGCATTTATGACTAATCGACAATTTCTATTAAAGGGGTTGTCCCGAATTAGAAAAACATGGCTGCCTTCTTGTAAAAACCGCACCACCCCAGTCCACAGGTTGCGTGCGGTACTGCAGCTGTGCTCCAATGGCTACAATAAAGCCAAGTTGACACTACCTATGGATGGCGTGGTCTCGTTTTGGGAAGCAAGCAGCCATACTTTTCTAATCCTCGACAACCCTTTTAAGTTTAGCCCCTACACCATAAAAATGTTTATTTATAAAACCAATGAGCCCATAACCCCT